>NC_133661.1:240127618-240432133 GCF_037893015.1 Macrotis lagotis | reverse complement strand
ATTATTTGCTTCATTTCTTTTTTACCAGCTTTCTTATGGGCCTTAATCATGGAATGGGAATTATCTCAGTAAAGTTGAGACCTGGGAAAAACCTTAGCTTAAAAAAAGGTCAAAGTCTGCCATTGCATCCAGGGTCATCTCTAGTTGTTCCTGAGATCCATAAGATGTCCATTGGACCCAAATGGCTCTGGAAGAGAAAGTTAGGCTTGTGATTTTGTAAAGCCCTCCCTCACTTAAATTCATGTCTGTCATGGCATCACTTCCTGGATGTCAAAGTTCTTTTTGAGAATGAAGGACAAACAAAAACACCAACAAATTCCTCTCTATTCCCTACTTAGTTAAACTCTTCTTGTGGAGGTCTGCTTATGTCCCTGATTCTATTTTTCCTGGTGGTTTTTTCCTTCCCTAAGACCTAAACTATTTGATCATTTCCTTTTTTTTTATTTATCTACTTATTCTTTCCCATTGCTAACAAACATGCTGAGATGACCCACATCCTTTAAAAATTTTCAATTTGACCCACCACACTCTCAAGTTTCTACCTTGTACCCCTTTTCCTGTTCAAAACCAAACTCCTAGAAAAAGATCATTTACGTTCACTTACTCCATTATTTTACATCTTAACTCTTTACCCTTAACCTTGTCACTCAACTAAAAATGGTGATCAACAATTTCAACAGTTAAATCCAATTGCCTTTTCAAAGAATTCTCTCTTCTCTTGATATACCTCTATTCTTTTCTGTTTTGCCATTTCCCCCCAATCTCTTTTGCTCAGTCAGAATTCATCTCAGATCTCCTAAGGATTCTATGATTTTTTTCTTCTCTTTTCTCTCCATACCTTTGCTCTGAGTGATCTCAACAAGGTAGAGCAGTGGGTAAGAACACTAGACCTGAAAACAAGATGACCTGAGTTCAAATCTGGATTCAGATTGCTATTTATGTTTCCCTGGAGAAGTCATCTAAACTTTTATCTGCCTCAGTTTCCCCATATGTAAAAGGATAACCACATTATCCCTCAGAGTTTTTGAATAAAGCACCAAATTTTCAAACACAAAAACACTATATAAATGCTTACTCCTATGATTATATTATCATCTCTAGAGATGACTCACAGATCTACATCCAGCCCTAATTTCCTCTCATGAATGCCACTGCTTAATGCACATTTGACAATTCTACTAGAAGTCCTTTTAATCTCCCAAATATGATTAGTCCAAATACAATTCATCATCTCCTCTTTAACCTCACTCTCCTCCAAATCTTCTTATTTCTTTTGAGTAGACAAAAATCCTTCTAGTTACTCAAGTTAGCAAACTTGTAAGTGCTTCCAGGTTAAAATACAAATACCTGAGTCTTTTATTTATAGAGGTTCTTAGCATTCATGAATTTATCTTTAAAAATATTTTGATAACTATATTTCAATATTATTCATTTTCTTTGTAATTTTGAATATTTTACTTTGTGACTTAAAAATATTATTTTGAGAAGGCATCCATAGGCTTCACCAGACAACCAAAATCCATGGCTTAATTCAATTTGATTCAATAAACATTTATTAAGTGCATCTATGTGCCAGAGACTCCCAAGTACTGAAAGATATAAAAAGAGGCAAAAGATGTTCCCTGTGCTTTGATTTAAAATTTTTGCCAAAGATTTAGAAACTTAAGTGATGTTCATCAATTGGAGAATGACTGAATTGTGATGGAATACTACTAAACTGTAAGAAATAATGAGCATGAGAGTTTAGAAAAACCTGGGAAGATGTTATGAACTGTTGCAAAGTAATGTGAGTAGAAGAAAATCATTATATACAGTAACAGCATTACTGTGCTATCATCAAATGGTAATAATCTTTTCTCACACAACAATGATGCAAAACAAAACAATTCTGAAAGACTTATGAAAAACGCTATCTACCTCCAGAGAAAAACTGATAGGAGTCTGAATGCAGATTTAAATACATTTTTTTCTCTTTCTTTTTCTTGTTTTTTGGGGGTGGTGGGAGCTGTGTTTTCTTTTACAACCTGGCTAATATGGAAATAGGCTTTGCATGATTGCACATGTATTTAATTTATATCAAGGTAGTTCTTGTTTTCTCACAGAAAGGGGAGGGGTGGAAAGGAAGAAATTTAGAACTCAAAAATTATAAAAACCTTATGTCAAAAATATTTTTTCAAAAACAATATCTTATTGTCTGATCTTGCTATCTCTTTTACTTTATGTTTCTACCTTAAGGATATGATTTCTCTCTCATCATTGATCCAAACTGAATGTGATGAGAGAAAGGGTCTATGAATTTTTTTAAAGGGGTTGGAATCTCTCTACTAGATTTTACATTCCCAATGGGCAAAAATTTTTCTTATTCTTCCTTATATCTCCCATAGTACTTAGTACAATGCTGGGTATATATCAGAGCACTTAGGAATAAATAAATGAATACCTGGAACAATCAGTGAATTCCTGCATAGGTGTGGCTATGAGGAAATATAGGAAAACAGAAACCAGCTGGTAGTACCATGTTATGAGTAACAAGCAGAAGCATTAGTTAAGTAAGGGCAGTGCCCTTTGCTCTAGCAGGTGACTCACTATAAGTTCACACAGTGGTAGGACCCCAAACAACACAATGTGATAGGAATGCAGCAATAAAAGCCATATAAAAACTCTTCAAACCATAACCCAACATGATTTTGTTGGTCTTTATTCTCTTAAGTCTCTTATGAAACTTTCACCATTATAGGATTAGGTGTGGAGTTCTACCTTTCTTTCTGAAGTCCTTTGATCATGCCAAGTTATTATGGAGGTTGGGGACAATACCAAACCCATTCACTGCATGAGGTCATATTGAGGGCTAAATGAGGTGATATAGAGAAGACATTTAGCTAGTCTTAAAGTATTTCATAAATGTTGATTGTTACTATTACTATCCCTTTCAATAAAAGTACATACCATCAAATATGTTGCAAATATTCAACCTATATCACATAGTTTTAGTTCTCAGGGAGTGGGGGGAAAAGGAAAGAAGGATAAAATTTGGAAGTCAAAACTTAAAAAAAGAAAACCCAAATGTTAATTTTTTTACATATTGTAAAAACAATTGAAGGAAAAAATAAAATATATTTTTTTAAAAAGACCAAAACATGCATACATCAAGGGCTGAAGAGTAATAACGATGATGATGATAATTATGTTTCATATTTATGTAGTACTTTAATATCTACAAAATATTTTTACTCTCATTAGCTATTTAATCCTTAAAATAACACTATGAATCAGATATTGCAGGTATCACGCTCCTTACTTTAAGGATCATGCTTGGAGAGATTAATTGACTTGATTTTTTCTTTTTATGCTTTTTACAAGGAAATGGGGTTAAGTGACTTGTTCAAGGTCACACAGCTAGGTAAATTATCAAGCGTCTGAGGTAGGATTTGAACTCAGGTGCTCCTGTCTCCAGAGCCAGTGCTCTAGTCACTACTCCACTTAGCTGCCCCCCCCCCCCCAGTTAATTGACTTTGACTCACAGCTAGGGTCGGAGGCCTTCTGATTCCAGTTCCAGTGCCTTTCCTATTATACTCCTCTGCTTTTGAAACTGAAGGAAAGGACAACCCTAAGACTATGTCTTAATGAAATATACCAAAATGGTCCCAAGGAGACATTGAGAAAGAAGGCTGTTTAAAAAAAAAAAAAGAAAGAAAGAAGGAAAGAAAGAAGGCCGTTTTGCATGTGGTCACCCCTCCCCCCCCATAACCCAGACTATATACCTAATACTGGGCACCTGTTGAGCTCTGTGCCAGGTGCATCAAAGGAATATGAACAAACTAAACTCATCATCTTGTTCACCAAAGAGCTCCAGCTTCCTAACAGCTTTATTTCTATCAAAAGTTCTATCATTTCTGTGTGCAATTAGGCCCTGAACCTCCAGATTATCCTGGATTTCTTTCCCCTTCGTGCCATACACACCTCACACCTACACAGTTTACAAATCCTTCTAATTCTTCCTTAATCATATTTATTGCCTCAGTAGTATCCACTTTATAACACCTCTGCTTAAGCCTGAATCAATTCATTTCTAAATAATTTATCGTATCATTTCCCAATCTCTCTACCTACTTTAGTATCTTTCTCTCTTCTTTTTGTGTTCAGTTGTTTTTTAGTTATATCTGTGACACCATTTGGGATTTTCTTTGCAAATATAATCGTATGCTATTTCCTTCTCCCAGTTCATTTTACAGGTGAGGAAATTAAGGCAAAGGTTAAGTGACTTGCCCAGGGTCACTTTGAATTCAGGTCTTCCTGATTTTATATCAAGGGCAGGGAATGGCACTACCAAAGCAACCAGGCAGGACTCGAAATACAATAAATCTAAGAGCCTTTTAGGGATGAATTAATTAAATGTTTGAGCAAATATAGCAGGCAAATGATATTATAAATATTCAATGGCCCTTGGCAGAAAAAAAGGTTCCCTACCCCTTTTCTATATGCTGCACCTTAACACCACTGTGATTCAAAGTTGTCTGCTTCTCTCTCCTTTCCACCTTATTTGTACCTACCTTCAAGGTCCAATTCTGGTGTATCATTTCTCCATGACACCTTCCCTGACTAGTCTAGTTAACAGCGATCCTTTTCTTTAAATCTTGCTATAGTATATATTATTCACATTCAATTGGCATATATTACACATTGCTTTGAATTGCAAGTTATATTTTAAATGTATTATACATCTATATTTTATAAAAACACCTTGAAATTACACTCTGAATATTATACTTTGTATCTCCCATAATACTCAGCAAAAATGAAGTTCAGTAATACTTGGGGTTTAGCATAGTTTCTAGCACAAAGAAATTGCTTAATAAATGTTTACTGAATTGGATTAGAAAAACAACAATATGCTTTTCTTTTTTCTTGAAAAAAGTAGGGGAAGAGGGTAAAAATATTAGTCATGCTAAAATAAAATTAGCAAGAAAAATAATTTGTCAATCTAAATAAATTTCTAAGCAAAGTAAGAAGAGTTTAGAAGTTTCTTCAAGTGAAATTTTTTTTGCTGGCATGCAGATTCTTTAAAAAATGTATTTGAAACAATATTTTTGGGCTTTCATTGCTGCTTCATGTATTTAAAGCTGATAGGACTATGAAATGTGCCTTTGAATAGCAAACATGTCGTACAAATATGAGATAAAAAACTATTATGGATGATAATTTTTTTTTAGATTTTTGCAAAGCAATGGCATTAAGTGACATGCCCAAGGTCACACAGCTAGTTAAGTATTAAGTGTCTGAGTCCGATTTGAACTCAGGTACTCCTGACTCCAAGGTCAGTGCTCTATCTACTGTGCCACCTAGCCACCCCTGCTGGTTGATTTTTAAAATACAAACATATAAACCCTGATACATGTGACCAGAATAATTAAAACTCATATACATATATATATATATATATATATATATATATATATAATTAAGATACAAAGAACTTTCCTCACAACAACTTTCCTCTGTGAAGTAGGTAGGATAAATATTGCCATCTTAAAAGCAATCACCCTGGGGAGCTACACTTACCATAATATTGCCCTTGCTCCAAATATTCTGGGAACTCTTTTGGAATTGCCCACAGGACCAATTTACAAGCCATACAGGAAAATTATTCGTTACTCTATAATCACATCTCATTTGTCATGAAAAACAGTATTACCCAGCTTGAAAAAAAGGTCACTCATTTTATTCACCAGCTGTGACTCAAAATTACTTCTGGCTATTTCATAAAATCAAACCACTACTGAAAAAATCTTTCTGACATCATGGCTGAACTCCCCCAATACCCCATAAATGTTACAGTTATAGGTTAATTTAGCTATTGGCTAACACTTTAACTCATCTGTAATGTAGACTCACCTATCTTTATCACAACAAAGCGGGAAATAAGGAAAGAAGAGAAAAACTCTTAGCATCAGAAATAGACATCATTAAGTCTATGTACAAAACTCATAACTCATAGTTGAGTCTTTCAGTATTGAAGTCTCAGCAAGAGTCCCCTTCCCCCAACTCCTTAATCTCAACTATCTACCCAGGAGGGAGAATAATAAGAACAAAAAAACAACAACTGACACATTGTATTTTAAGGTTTGAAATGCATTTCTATGCACCATGTCATTTCCTCTTTTATGAGGGCAGCTAGTTGGTGCTATATAGATAGAGCACCTGCCTTGGAGTCAGGAGGATGGGAGTTCAAATCAGGACTCAGACAATTAATACTTTCTAGCCATATGACCTTGGACAGTCACTTAACCCTGATTGCTTCACATCCAGGACCATTTCCAGTTGTCCTGATTTATATCTGGTCACTGGACCCAGATGGCTCTGGAGGAGAAAGTGAGGCATCCCCTCCCTGATGTTGTGGTCTTCTTCAAAAATGGACAAACATTATTACTATCTATACTAGAACTTATTATATTTCCCTACAAACCCAAATTCTCTTTGACACCTTATTTCTGTTAAGGGTATCATCCTTCTAAGTCACCAAGGATTTACAATCTTGATATAATCCTTCACTCTTCATCAAACTTCCATATCCAATAAACAGAAAATCTGACTGAGTCAACTCCAGATTTCTTGAATTGATTTATTTTTGTCTACTTATATAATCTCCTTTATCCTAATTCAGAACCTCATCACCTCTTGCTTGAACTTTAATACTCTTCTAATTGTACTTCCTACTTCCAGTCTCTCCCTTCTCCAATTCATCCTCAATAGGGTTGTCAAAGGGATATTCTTTCTTTTTCTTTATTTTTTAGGCATTTGCAAGGCAATGGCGTTAAGTGGCTTGCCCAAGGCCACACAGCTAGGTAATTATTAAGTGTCTGAGGCCGGATTTGAACTTAGGTACTCCTGACTCCAGGGCCTATGTTCTATCCACTGCACCACCTAACCACAGCCAATGGGATATTCTTAAAGCACAGGACTGATGTCATTATCCTTGAAAAGCTCCAGCAGCTCCCTATTGCCTCTAGAATAAAATTTAAGCTTCTTTGTTTGGCATTTAAAGCCTTTTGTAACCAGCTTGCTTGCTTTTTCCAGATTATTATACATTCCCCCTTTCAGACACTATTATGTTCCAGCTAAACTGGTCTTACTGTTCCTCATACTCAACATTTCACTTCGTTCCTAGAATACATTTTTCGTCATCTCTGAGATCAGATGAGATAATATTGTAATCTTATAATATAATAATGCTCAGCACAGTGCTCACAATGCATTAAATAAATGTTTATTCCCTTCCCCTTTCCCATCTATTCCTAGCTTCCTTCAAGAAACAGTTCGCACGTAACACCTTCTGTTTGTGATCCACACTTCCACATGCTTCTGCCATCTCTACTCTTCCAATTAATCATCTTACATCTACTCTGCATCTACTTAAATATATGTAGTCAACACAAGGTTAGCTCCTTGAGGGCAGATTCAATTTTGTTTTTAATTTTGGATACCTAGCATCTACACAGTATTTCGTTCACAGTAGATAATAAATGCTTGTTGATCACTTGGTGCCTCAGTGCCTCTGTTATCTATAATGAGTTCTGATGTCTATCTGCTTGATTATGTTTTAGCCTAAATTTTATTTTTCCCTCTATCTTTCTCAAATCCTAATCTATTTGACTCCACCATCCCTTCAGGTTCATTGATTGAGGCTTGCTAATATGCTCACCTTTCCCATCTTTCTACAAAACAGATGACACAAAGACTATGCCATCATCTTTTACATGTAATTCCAACAAACTTGGTCATCTGGGTTCCAAACTCATACCTTATCAGAGGCAGATGATGCAAAAGAAAAAACAACCCAGCTGTCATATACAAAGGAAAACAAAAAATTTAGAAGATGATCAAATAAGGAAATTTGTTACTACTTTATAGCATTCAGAGTAAAGATAATATAATCTAAATACTACAATAGAATTTCATAGGTTTATACACAATCCTCTTGTTTCTTTGTACATTAAACTACTTGTTGATTAATTTCATAATTAAAAAGATTTTTTTAAAGAAACAGATGTCCTAGTCTGTTGTAATTTTCCTGGGGTTTAGATGCTTTCACAAAAGAGGCAGATGGTCTAGTAATCCTAAAATCAAGGACGTCTTTATTATGGGTACATTTTAACTCCTCCAAGGGAAGGTCATAAATGCATGTGTATGAGCCTGAGCACAAGCTGTCAAATATATCTAAGAGCAGGAACAATAAGAAAAGCAGGAGGGTGGGGGGTGGTGAAGAGGGGGCCAATGAATAATGCAATAAGAGAAGTCACTGAAATGCAGGACTCAATGATTTTTAAGCATAAAAATAGTTATAAGGGGGAAGATAGTCTGTATTGACCTATGAGGAGCCATCCTCCATATTTGGTTTATCCATAGCCAAATTCTTATTAAGTGGGTTACTACTTCATACATACTTCAGATTTACATGCAACTTGATTCTGTATGCAAAGACCATTGGTGAAAGAGAGGTTTCTTATTTAGGGGCATCTGATTAATTTTTCTAATTCTGATGTCATTTGATATGAAAGTAAAGATGAGAGGCTCATGAAGCGGTGCTCTACAGCAAGGGGAACTTACAGCACAGAAAATTCCAGGGAGAAGAGTGTTTGGCAAGAGGAGCAAGAATTGTGTGTAGAGTGGAGGCTGTTTTTTACATGGAAATCATTAAGGATCTTAAATCCTTGTTTACCACTACCTCCTCGATTTCTGCAGAATACCATATCAGACAATAATTCAAAAAACTATACAACACTTAATGTAAGGGCAAAAAGTCACCCTATACATTTCAACAGTCCCAAACAGAATCATTGGATTACATATTGTATTTTATAATAATTGAATTTCAGGATGAACCTGAGTCATCATTAAAGGTCAAATTATGATCATATGGACAGAAAGTGATAGAGCCTTATACTTTTGTCAAAATGTCTTTTTGTGCCATCTGCATACTTTTCCAGTTGGTGGTAAGGTACCAAATGCCCTATATATTAAAGAATAAGTAAGACAGGGCTACTTCCCACAAAAAGCTTAGAGGGAAATGAGATAATGAGGGATGTAAAGGGAATAAGTATTTATTAAAAACCTACTATGGGGGTGCAGCTAGGTGGTGCAGTGGATAAAGCACCGGCCCTGGAGTCAGGAGTACCCGGGTTCAAATCCCGTCTCAGACACTTAATAATTACCTAGCTGTGTGGCCTTGGGCAAGCCACTTAACCCCATTTGCCTTGCAAAAAAACTAAAAAAAAAACAACCAAAAAAACCTACTATGGGGGTTGGGGGGAGGGAAGTAAGATTGGGGAAAAATTGTAAAACTCAAAATAAATAAAATCTTTAATCTAAAAAACCTACTATGTATTAGGTGATATGCTAAATACTTTACATATATTATCTTAATATGTATGGAACTAAGATATACACAAATAAATAAAAAATAAGGATGAAAACACATATGGCAATACATGAAATGGCATTGAATTTTTGGGATTTGGAAGGGAGATGTATTAAAATTTCAGAATAAGCTAACATAAAAAAGGCAGCAGCAGCCATTAGCCAACAAAAGCATTTAAAAGCAGCTAAGCAGATGCTCATCTATAGTTTGAGAGAAAGTCTGGATATTTGACCTTTAGGCTTTGCTATACCTTGAATCAAGTAATCATTAATATATTTTTCAATTTGTACTGTGTTTGTAAATTCATTCTCCACATTCTCATTTATGTTTTTATTATTCTATTGAGGAAAGATCAGTGTGTGCTACATGAAACTATAATTGACAGAGGTATAGGGAGGTTAAATCCCTTGCCCAAGGTCTCACAGATTTGGAAATGGTACTCAGCTCTCTTGGTATCCAGTCTAGTTCTCCTTATAATTATTTTTCAAAGTGCAAAAGAGCAGATGACATCTGGCTCTGTGGTATTTTCCTATTCATACTTCCTACTTATCCAGGACAACAGATATAGCTTAATCATTTCCCCCCTAGTTTAAACACAACATGCTTGATGTACCATTTGTACATCTACATGTGCTTTTGTTTATGATCTTGACCTTTCATTGGAGTTAAAGGACTAGGGGGAAGAACTCTTCTCCAAGGAATTACTTCACAATGAAAAGAAATCAATTCAACCAAGCAATGCTCTTTGCTTGAGTAATTTTTCCTCCACCATGAGTTTTTGTGCCTATATGAATAAAAGGGGCTTCTGCCAGTGGACATAATACATTTTGGGTCATACTTCAGAGGGGTAAAAACAGGAATGACTCAACCAGTTATCACCTCCCCACTTTCATACACCACCAGATTCATCTTCCCAATGCAAAGCCAGGGAATATTTACAAATGATCAACAGACTCCATCACTGGTATAAAGATTTTCTTATGGAATACTTCCCCAAGATATAATTCCCCCACCTAAAAGAATGGTAATCAAACTTTTAGATGAGGGATCACTTTGGGGAATCCCAGAGATTACATAATATGTATATATATATATATATATATATATATATATATATATATATATATATATATATATTTGTAGGAACTGTGGAAATACCATTAGCCTGGAATCAAGGAACTTTACATTACTCTTTCACTAACCAGATATATAAACTTATTGAAAACTTTTTATCTTTCTGTAATTTGATCATCTTCTAATCTGTCAACTGAAGAGGTTCAATTAAATATTTCCTTGGTCTCTTTTATTTTGAAAGTTTTAAAATTCACATCCTATCTGTTTCTGGTTTTTCCTCCCCAAGGGGAAAAAAACAGCAACAGACTTTTGCCAGGATTAATAGGAGGACAGTGTTGCCTCTTTTGAACAATGAATCAATAAGCATTAAGTGTTTACTCTATAACAGGCACTCTGAAAGGTTATGGAAAGACAAATGCAAAGGATGAAACAATCCCTATGAATAATCAATGTGACAGATGATAAATTCTTATTAGAAACCAAAATGTAAACATAACTATCCCATATACATTAATACAGGAGACCTGGACTATGATAATCTTCAAGGACCCTCAGATTTTCTAAGATGAATGGCATTAGAGAAATAATTGACAGACACAGAATCATCTCTTACTTATTCATGCTAATGATTTCCTAGATAGAATGAATAACTGTAATCCAAAGGTAATCCCTCAAAGGGATTCTTTTAATTTTGACCTTTTCTCTTACAGATCTTTAGATCACTTTACTGACTTAAGCTTCTTCTCCCAGTCTTCATGCTTGCTAGAAAAGTATATAAATGAAGGGCAAAATCCAAGAATAAAAATTCTAATCAACTCCTAAATTATGAAGCTATTACTTGAGGATAAGAAACAGAGAAAACAGAGACTAATTGTTTTCTTTCATAGTGGGAAGGAAGGAAACAGGAAATCTACTTCTCTTGCCTCTCTACCCTGCCCTCCCTTTCCAGGTTAAATGTTGTATGTCACAATTACATCATGCTTGAGAGACTCACATAGGATTGGAAACACAACTCAATGATTTATCTGCTCTTTGACTTTTGAAACCTGGTTTTCCCATCTAAAATTTTTTCCCTTTCCTAAACTACCTCACCTTGACCAATCTCTCCTTAGTTGAGCAATGTATACATCCACCCATCCTTTCAATAAATTCAATTAAGACCTACTATCTGGAACCAACAAGAGCAGGTCTTGTGAAAGGTGCCAGAAAATTAATTAGTAATTCAATAATCATTTATTAGACAGCTCTTATGTACCAAGAATTGTGGAAAGACAACAAAAAATAGTCCCTGACCTCAAGATTATTTTTTATTAGAATTCAGAAAAATAAACCAAAATAACAACAATAAAATCACTTAAGGATCAGAGGAAGAATAGAAGGTGAATCTGAAGTTTGGAGTATAGATTTCTATAGGAAAGGGTTGAGATTTGTTTATTTTTCTTTATATAATACTTAGCCATGTAAAAACACAACTAAATTTATTTTTTTTCAATAATGGTATCAAGAGTGAGTAAGGGGATCTTCAATTATCCCCTACAAGAACTTTCTAAAGGGGGTGAATGAAAAACCATTTTTAAAAACTGGGCCTTCTGTTTCCTTGTGTATGAAAATGAGGGAATTCTTGGAAATGAGATAAAATTCTATCAGTTCTTCAATCAAACATTTATTGAGTGCCTCTTGTAAGAAAGGCATTATTTTAGGCATAATAAATATGCCATGGTCCTGTGAGAGAGCTCACTTCTAAGCAAGAAAGTTAAGGGGGGAAAAGGAGACCTATTTTGCCTTGGTTGGGATAGAAAAATCCATATCATTCTCTGATTCTCTCTAGAACACAATTTCCCTTTTTTTATAAAATGGTAGGACTTTAATATATGATTTCTAAGATATCTCCCAACTCTTAATCATACAAACTATGCTCATATGTTTCCTGCTCTCAAAAGCTTATGCTCCAAGAAGATGTAACGCATATGAAAAAAAAAACTGTCAACTTGAAAACTTGTGGAACAACATAACTTGGTTCTTGTTTAAAAAAAAAATAGAAAACTGATACCTGCAATCAATAGTATTGTTCTGGGAATGAGGACAATGGAAAAGGGGAATCTGTGGGGCAAGTTCTATAAGACAATGGTAGAAAGTACCTAAAGGGGAAAGGCTGGAATAGATTATCTTGGGCATTTTAATTGCATGAGAAATATAGAGAATAGAGAGAGAAAGAGACTAGATAATTATAGGGGTCATGAATCATAGAATTCTAGAGAAGACACATAGAATGGATAATAAAGATGAAGAGAGACATCCTTTTTGGAAAGGGTCAGAAAAATAAAATTTTTTAAGTCAAATAAACAGGATTAGCTGAAGGAGAGAAGAGGAAAGCAAATCTACTTGAATGGGAGGATACAATGTGGGCAAAATTATGTAACTAGATAAAAGGAGAAAAAAAAGCCCAAAGGGAAAGGGGAAAGGGCAAAGAGCAAACTGGACCTTAAAAAAAAGTTTAGATCAAATAACTTGAAGGAGCATAGCACTGTGCTTGTAGCTGAAGGGTAATAAAATTATTAAAAAAATAAATATTAGAGATGGATAGAGGAAAATATAACTTTAATTCTTATAAATTTAAATGTGAATGGGTTAAACAATCCAATAAAAAAGGTGACAGATTGCATAAGAAGTAAAATCTTACAATCTGTTGCTTACTAGAAACATTTCAAAAACAGACATACAGAAAGCAAAACAGAGATTACAAAAAGTTTTAGCATGCATCAAGTGAATTAAAAAAACAGAACAAAATTCAACAATAGCAACCTAAGAGTTATAATCATACCATCTCACAAAGCAAAAACAAGCAATCAGAAAATAATAAATGAGGAAGCTATATTTTGCTAAAACAATTATCAGTAATAAGTTTATATACTCCAAATGCCTTAGCATCTAATATCATAAAGAAATATTAGCTGAGCTACAAGAAAATTTAGACAACACAATGGTGGCAGGATACTTCAATATCTTTCAGTTTTGAATAAATCTAACAAATAAATGAAAGGGAAAACATATAATTAAATAAATTGCTAGAGAAACTAGTGATATCTTCTTTTAAATGGGACAGAAAAAGAATGTACATATTACTCAGAACCACAAGGAACTTTAAAAAATAGACAATGTATAAGGCAAAGATACAAACAAATGTAAAAAGGCAAAAATAGTTAATATATCTTTTATGGACCATAGCCAATAAAAATTATAATTGGTTCAGGGAATAAAAACAAAAGCTACTGACCCAAATGGAGACTTAATAAAATTATAAATAATGAGAGAGACAAAGAACAAATAATAGAAATTAATAACTAGGTAAAAGAAAATGATAATGATGAAACAACATACCAAAAATCCTGGAATGCAGCTAAAGTAGTCTTCAAGGGGAAAATCATATCCCTACAAGTATATATTAACAAAATAGAAAAGGAGAGGATTAATGAATTGAATGTACATTTTTTGAAATTAGAAAGCCAACAAATACAAACCTAAAAGAAGCACAAAAGAGAAGTTACTAAAAAATTAGAGAGGAAATTGATGAATTAGAAGAAGCAGAAAAGATAAAACTGAAAACTGCTTCTTTGAAAAGACTTTGAAAATTGGTAAATCTTCAGCTAATCTAATTAAAAAAGAGAATTAAACAAGACCAAAACCTGAAAAAAATAAAAAGAAATTCAGAACATATGAATAGTTAGAGGCTTACAAAACTGAGGATATAAAATAGAGGAGTATCTACAAAAAGTATAAACTATCCAAACTATCAGAAGATCAGATAGAGAACTTAAATATTCCAATCTTAGAAAATGAACTAGGTTGAGCTGCAAAGGAACCACCAAGATGGAAAAGGAGGCAGAAACTCTTGATTCTGATAGATTCACAAAAGAATTCTATCAAAGTTTTAAAGAATACTTAGGACTGATAATTTTCAAAATTATTCTCAAAAATTGAAAAAGAAAGCACCCTTCCAGAATCCTTTTATGAGCTAAATATAATTCTAATACCTACTCTAGGGAAAGAGAAAACACAGAAAGAAAGCTATATAGATCAATATTATTAATGAATATTGACTCAAAAATTCTGAATAGGGGAAGCTAGATGGCGCAGTGAATAGAGCACTGGCCCTGCAGTCAAGAAGATCTGAGTTCAAATATGACCTCAGACATTAATAATTACCTAGCTGTGTGACTTTGAGCAAGTCACTTAACCCCATTGCCTTGCAAAAACTTTAAAAAAATCCTGAATAAAATCCTGTCAGACAATAATTTTTTATCTCCAAAAAATATTCATTATGACATTTATTATGACCAATTGAGATTTATCTAGGGATGCAATAATAGTCCAACATTAGGAGAACAATCAACTTTCATAAGAAAAACCCAAACTTTCAAAAGTACATAATCTTAATCGATGCAGAAAAATTATTTTACAAAGTACAACATTCTTTTATGCTAAAAACCCTGCCAATATAGGCAAAGAGGGACCATTTAAGAATATTATACTAAACATGTGACTAAGACAAAGCAAACCAAATATGTGCAATGGAGATACTCTAGAACTTTTTCTCAACAAACACAAAAGTTAAATAAAGAGCTTTGCCCCAACTGATTTCTGGTCCATTGCTGAAAATGCAATAAGACAAAGCAATTAAATATAGGTAAAGAGGAAATAAAATTGTTCATATATGATATGATGCTATACTTAGTTCTGGTGGATTAGCAAAGATACGAATTGAGATAATTATTAGCTTTGGGCAAGTTGTGGGCTACAAAAATCTCAAAATTCAGTAGCTTCACTATTTAATTATATCAAAACCCAAAAGACGATAACAGAAAGGGAAATCTAAATCCAAAGCAAAAACAAAACAACCCTAAACCTCTAAAAATTGCATAAAATATCTAGAAATTAACTGACCAAATCACACAAGGACTATAATTACTAAGATCAAGATTCATTATTTAGCATAAAGTGCTGGAAAAACTAGAAAGTAGTCTGGTCAAAAGTAGATATAGACCAAGATTCTAGTGGATATAAGACTTATATATACCAGGTCATATCATAACCAAATTAAAGGAGCAGGGAAATAGATACCTTCCATAACTAAAGATAGTGGGAGTATTTCTTGACTAATTGAAGAAAATCAGGAGAGGGGGGAAAAATCTTTGCCCTAATGTTTTGTCCTACATTCTGAAAGAAGATCATGACATTAGGGGAAGTGATATCATGACAAGCACATGAGTTTGTTTTGAGTGAGGGGATGCTGTGCCAAGTCACCAGCCTCATTTTCTCCTCCAGAGTCATCTGGGTCCAGTGGCCAGATATGGATCAGGATGATTAGAAAAAACCCTGGATGTGAGGCAATAAGGGTTAAGTGCCTGATATGGGTTTTGAACTCCTGTCCATCTGACTCCATGGACAATGCTCTATCCACTGCACCACCTAGCTACCCTTGCAGTAAATGGTTTTATTAAAAGCTTGATGCATAAGATCCATGAGGAATTGAAACAAATATAAAATAACAGTTGATAAATTGATACACTTTTATCAATAACAATTGATAAATGATGGAAAGATATAAACAGGCAGAACTCAGAAGAAAATAAACTATCCACAAATCATATAAAAATGCTCCAAATAATATATGAAATACAGATTAAAACAACTCAAATTCCACTGCACATTCATTAAATTGGCAAAGATGATTTTTTTTTAAAATGATACTGACAATTGTTAGAGGAGTTGAGCATTAATGCATTGTTGATCACACTTTGAATTGGTATAGTCATCCAGGAAAGCACTTTGGCTCCATACCCTGAAGTCATCAAATTGTGTGTACCTTTTCATCCAGTGATTTCACTACTAGGCATAAATCCCCAAAAGGTTTTAAAAAACAGGGAAATGACCTAAAATAATTTATAGAAACATTTTGTTTTGAAATAAAGAACTAAAACTAAAATTTCCATTGAATGATGAATAGTTGAACAAATTAATGCTAAGTGAACATAAAGAAATGTTACTGCTTCATAAAAAACAACAAAAAAGAGGGGTTCAGGAAAAACCTGGGAAGATATATAAATTGATGCAGAGTAAAAATGATCAGAATCAGGAGAACAATTTATGCAATGATTATAATAATGTAAAGGAAGACAACAATGAATATCTTAATAAATATCAGTTTCCAGCAAGTTCCTTTTATTCTCACTAAAAAAATAAAGCACAATGGAACGAGGTTTTTTTTTTTGAGGGGGGGAAGAGGATAAAATACTTCATCTCAGACCCAAAGAAGCTGGTCAGCTGATCATGGGAATAATGTCAATGGATTGCTAGTCAGCATTACTCATATAGTTGGAACTATAATGAGAGCTGATCATCCTTGAAATCTCCAACTTTCCTTCCTCGAATAATAAAAATATTCTTGGCAAATGCTTTCACTCTGGTTCATCTTGTCCTGGTCCAACTCCTATCCATGTTGGTTGTTTTTGGTAACATATCCTTTATATTTTCTTCTGTTTTTTTCAAAATTTTTACTTGATTTTTTAGTTCTTATTTTCTCATAGAATTGCTTTTTTGTTTATATCACTCTTATTTTCACTGAATTCAATTCTTGGATAAGATTTTAAGACCAGGTTGTCCAAAATGCAGCTTGCAGTGTGATTCTATGTGGTCTACCTGTAGGTTTTAATTTTCACCAGCAAAAAAAATAATAATAATTTGCATGGAATGCATATTAGATTTTTTAAATTCCATCATTAATAAACAATTTTTCTTTGGTGTTTTTGAGCAGTACTACAGACTAAAATCTGTGGGATGCATTCCATCTGTATGATCCTACCTTTATACTGTTGTGTTGTCACTTTGGTGTTTTTTGTTTGCTTTCATGCTTCACACCTTTCCCTGTCTTACTGATGACGTGCATTCCCCCAGTGTCTAAGAAGTTAAAAGTACTGTGACTTTTTGTAGTATTTACTAAACTTCACCAGGGTAAGACTACAAATTAACTATTATATTAGTATACTGTACTTTTTATTCTAGGCGTAGCTCTTGAATAATTATTTATTTTAATGTGGCCCTATGATAACATAAGGTTGGATAGCCCTGTTTTAAGATATTAATTCTACTCACCATTTTTTCTCCACTAGTTATTCCATTTTATATCATTTATTTAATTTCTTCCAGGTATTCTAAAAGTCTTGTGGTCAGGGCATTCTTCTCTCTGAGTTTCTACCCGAGAGGTTTTTAATATGGGGAATGGGAGAGCTAAAGGATTTCTGGATGTATTTCATGAGATTTATATAGATGGAAAAACAATTACATCTTTATTTTCATTTACTTTGGTTTCCTTTATCATCCTATACACATATATTTTATACATTTAAAAATAATTTGAGAAGTAATCCATAGACTGCACCAAACTTCCAAAGGGTTTTGGGGCACTCAGAAAAAGATTTAAGAACACCTGATCTGTGGGGACTTGTTATGGAATTTCTCTCTTCTTCTGGATTTGACTTGCACATGATGTTTATTATTGTGAGGGGTATAGTTGTGCAAAGACATCCTTCTCACTTGCCTTTTCCAGAACCATTGCAGCCTATAGTCTAATTTGATAAGAAATTGACTTCTGGTGATGGTCTAATAGCCTTGAATATGGTTTCCTCTCCCATATCAGCAAAACACCTCAATGCTCCTACAGTGCTGGGCAAAGTGCCAGTATGTGGTTTCTGGCAACCACACAGTTTATTCAAACCTGTTTTTCAAGGGACTAATCATCAGTATGATCTTTTCCTCACATAGAAGAGGCATCGTGATGTTTCAGCAATGCCATACTGGAACAGTATGGTATACCCAAGCTTGGCTCTTGTTGGGCCAATTGTCAGTGCATCCTTTTTTCTCAGACCTTCAGTCATACTTCCTCTGAAACTCAAAAACTTTGGATTCCCAGAAGCTGCCCAGTAGATCATGGGAATAATGCCATCAGATTGCTAGTCAGCATTGTTTATGATTGCAACTACAATGATATCTGATCATCCTCAAATCTCCAACTTTTTTTCTTGATTAATGAAAAGATTTTTAGCAAGTGTTTTCACTCAGGTTCATCTTACCTTGGTCCAAGAATTTCACCTTAGTAGCACAATTTTAATACCCTTGGCATTCCTTCTTAATCATGGGTCCAATTCCAAAAACTAACAAAATAGAACTGGGGTCCTATTCCATTTTTCCTAGCTGGAATATCCAGATGACTTTCACTTGGCTTGAACATTCTAATTACTTTGGAAAAGGTAGGGTAAAACTAACCTGTCTCAGAACAAAAATTTGGTTTCAATGCTTTTTTTTGGCCCAAATTGCCTATATAACTTTATATGAGCCTATCTGGTGTCTTTTAAAATCAACACCCTAGGGATTAAAAGTACAAAGAATTTTAAAATACAGTCCACTTAAGCATTCTGATTGACATCACCCAGAGGATCTGCACCAACTAGGTGGCAACCAATGTCAGTATGAATGGTTTGATTTACGTTCTTGCTTTGTGAACCTTGACTGTCATGATCAAAAAACCTTAAACATAAATTGATTACAAAGCAAGCAATTCCATAAGGAATTTCTTCATTGTTTTTGATGTTTTCTTCTGTTTACTCATATCTCCAACCTTGGTTGCTGGATTGAGGGGGTTTCCTTAGTTCAAACTTGTTCTTAAACCCATTTTGTATGGATAGACCCTGTCTAACTTTAAGTTTGGTGGCTAAGATGAGGATCTGCCTAATGATGTCAAGCTTTGTTTCTTGCTATGGTTTAGGTCCAAGCTATTTTTATACTGAGTAGGGCAAAGGCCACCTGGATGTTGATTTGGCACTTCACCTTCCAAATGCCCTAACTTGTCTTTGGCATGATTCTGACAGTCACTTTTTGTGAAATCTTGCACTGGATCTCATTATTTATTACTGATTCCCTTTTGTTTTCTTTATAATTCCTTACGATCCATTTTTAAGCTTTACCTGTATGCCTGTGGGAGATCTGTACTCTTCTACCATGGTAAAATCTTCCCACAATCTTCAGGATAGCTTTATTTTAAAGGGACTATTGTTTGTGAGAAGTAGATTCAAAGCCAATGGACAACCCTTAGTACTTAAGAATGCTTATCTTTTCTTTATTCAGGGAATTTTCTCTTTTCTAAACAAAAATCTGGGAAACATTTAATGAAATGGCCTTGGACAAGAAATTAGCCTTGTATATGTTCAAAATCTGTTCAAGAAACAAATATAAAGATAATCATCTGTGCTGAGAATAAAAGATCTTTCACTTAATACTCTAGGCAGGGATTCTTACCCTGGGGCCCATGAATTTTTTTAATATCTTGATAACTGCATTTTAATGTAATTGGTTTTCCTTGTGATACTTTATTTTATGCATTTATAAAAACATTATTATGGGAAGGGATCTGTAAGTTTCATAAGATTGTCTAGGGAGACACATAAACTAGTTAAAAATCTGCTCTAGAAATAAGGGATTAGAAGATTGCATCTACTGCCAATATTACCCCTTTATGGAGGTAAAATGATACCTTTTAGGCTCAGAGGTTGCCATTTGGTGCTTTTTTTTTTGCCAGAAACCAAGGCACTAGGTAAAATTCTTCTGGGCAAACCATCTAAAGCACAAATAGAATGAGATCAAAAGACATTCTATATTCTCTTAGGACTTGGTTCTCAACTCCTGGTGATAACATGGAGATCCAGCCTATCACAGTCTAAAACAAAATCACTTTTTACTCTTCATTTAGATGAAACTATATAACTGATAGCTCTTGTTTCACAATGCTTTTTATTTTTCTTTTACCCATATTGCCTATAACTGTATTACTTTACATGAGCTATCCAATCTCTTAAAATCTATACTCTGGGGATTAAAAGCACAAAGAATTTTAAAATATAGTCCACTTTAGTCCTTTTGTGTGAGAACCCTTACCCATAGGTACCCATATACCATCCAAATGGCAAATAATGTCAGCAAGCATTGTTGATCCAGGTTCTTGCTTGTAAATCATGACCATCATGTGCAAAAAGCCTTAAACACACATTTATTACAAAGAAAACAATTTCATAAAACTTGCCTAGGGAACTCCATCTCAATTCTTTAATCATCATCCACATCCATTTAATTATATCATCTTTTGTGGATATCTTCTCAGGAATGTATTCCCTCACTGTCTCTTCCTCCCCCTCCATTAAGGGGATAGAGGGTTTCACAAAAGATTAATTAGTCCAAACAACAGAACAAGGAAAGCCATAAAACTTGCCTGGAAATCAGGACAGTGAAAGGGAGTCAATCCTTGTGCTGTGTAAAAATTAGGTGGCTTTTAAAAAAAATTCTTCTTTTAGATTAGGAAATGGGGAATGAGAGAAGGGAAAACAAACATAAAAATGTTTCTTATTAACAATTTTCATGCCTTTTTTGCATACTTGTCTTAAAGTAAAAGGGGATTATAAAGTAAGATTAGGAATTATACAATCACTAGTATTTTATCAATAAGGAAACAGGTCCAGTGAGGTGAATTGATGGTTCAAGGTTTTATGGGACTATTATCCCAGGTCTTTGTAATCTCAATTGATTGCTCTTTCCTTTACTCCAACAAAATATTAACAGATGGACACATAATGACCTCTCAGTGACCCCACAAATTTACAAGGGTTCCACTATCATTTCTATGCAACATCCACTTATTCTCTAACTTCAGTCCCATCACCAACTGAATACTGTATATTTATACCTATATATGTCATGGGTTTCTCATACTCAACATGTTTAAAATGGAACTCAATGTTTCCCCCTAAATTTTCCCCATCTCAAAGTTCTCCTTTTTCTGTTGAAGATATCCCTAGTTTTCAGGGTGGCTAGGTGGCACAGTGGATAAAGCACTGGTCCTGGAGTCAGAAGTACTGGGGTTCAAATCCCATCTCAGACACTTAATAATGACCTAGCTGTGTGGCCTTGGGCAAGCCATTTATCCCCATTTGCCTTGCAAAAACCTAAAAAAAAAAAGATATCCCTAGTCTTCTAAGTTGCTCATGATCATAACTCTGGAATCATTTTATGGTATTTTCTTTCCTTCAATTCCTTTCGAATTAGCTGACTATCATGTCTCTTTTACTCATATTTCATATTTTTTTTCAGTTCTATATCATCTCCATGGTGATCCTCACCTAGATTATTTCAATAACCTCATTCTTGGTTTTCTTATTTCCTGCCTCTTCTCCCACTCCTATCTTTCCTCTATAAAAATAACAAACTGATATTTGACTTTGTCAAACCCTCTATTTCAAAACCTTACATGTCTTTTTATATTGTTTCAAGGACAGACTATAAAATCCTCAGCCTGGCATTTCAAACCTGTCTCCATCTTACCTTTTTCACCTTTCCAGTGTTATTTTGTACTGTACATTTCATTTCCACAATCTCTTTTCTAATCAATCAACAAGCATTTATGAACCTTTACCACCTGTTCCCTAAACACAATGTTTCATCTTCTTCCTTTGTGCACAGGTTGTCTTCCCAGGTCTGGAACACTTCTACCTGTTAGAATTCTTAGTCTATGCCTTCAGCTCCTTCAAGTATGGCTCAAACACCATCTCCAAAAAAGGGGCCTTTTTTGATCCCCTACTTTTGGAAATTAGTTTGTATTATTTTGTATTTATTTATTTTTATACTTATATCCCCTTCAGCAGAATGTAAACTCCTCATGGGAAGGGCCTATTATAGATTTTGTATTTTTTAAATACCTAATAGATATTTATTGAATTGAATTGGAGATTGTGGAGATTTCATTTCACATTAAGAAAAAAAATCTTAATGGCCAAAATTTCATCCAATGGCAAAATGGGATGTATTGGAATAGAGAAAGAAAAGAGATTTTAAAATAGAGATAAGAGGAGTTGACACTTTCTGAAAAAAATCTTATTAATAGAAGTGTTGATAGGTTTTTAACATCTTTCAAAGGGAAGGGAAGGAGAAGAATTTATTAAGTATATACAATTTGAGTGCTTTTATGAACATTATCTCATTCGATCTTCATGATAACCTTAGGAGATAAATGCTATTCCCATTTTACAATTGGAGAAACTGGGGTGAACAGAGATTAACTGACTTGCCCAGGGTCATATGAATAGCAAGTGTGTAAGGTCACATTTGAACCCAGGTATTCTTGACTCCAGATTCAACCCTTTATTCACAGTTGCATCCCAACTGCTTCTAAAGGGGGCTTTTAAAGACCTGTTAAAAATGAGAATGTCCTTAGCAGAATCTGAAGTCCAAGGACCACTACTGAGTCAATATCCATGCAATAAAAAACTAGCTACAGAAACTCATAGTTGGATGTCACGATTTCAATGCAAAGTGAAATTAAATTATGTAAGATAGCAATTTTTATAAGTATGACTATTAATCAAATCTATCTAGAATGTGGTCAAAAGATGATTTTAAAATTCTATGCATTTATTTCATACACATCTAGTCCTATGTTAATACAAAGCTACAGACCTTATCTCCATCAGCCCTCTCCCTAGTTATCACTCATTATCATCCTGTTACCCCTGCCTCATTGAAATTTCCTACCAAAAAATCCTGCACAAAAAGCACTGACTCTCAGAAACTTTATGCAACTTCTTGGCAAACCATGGCATTTTATTGTAAAAGTCCATCTTTCCTTATTTTTCTTTCTTTATCCAACACTGCTAAATTGTTTGGAAACAGGATCTTTATTTTTTAGCATTCAACCCACCCCTTCCCTCAGACAACACAGTAGCCACAGAAACTTAGATCTCTGTCCATGCATAACTGTCTCCAGTTTAAAAGTGAACATGGGAAATAAACATTTAATAGTAACTCTACTTATGAAAATGATGATACTTGACAAAAGTTGCAAAATGTTAGTGGGGAGAGGCAGTAGAAGGAATTCAAGATAAAAGGTTTTTCTAAGAAAAGAAAGGAGCCTGGTGGGGGTGGGAGTGGGGATAGAAACTATAGCTTTTCAGCTTAAACTAGGTTTCCCCTCAACCTTTCCCCCAACCTCCAATCAAAATTTGTCTGTCTGTCTGTCTCTGTCTCTGTCTCTGTCTCTGTCTCTCTCTCCCTCCCTCCCCCTTCCCCCCTCCCGATTTCCATGATACTTAGACCCTGTTTTGTGTTGGTCCCTTTATCTCTAAGAAGCTGCTTTATTGAAAGTTCATAGAAAAGACAGTTGTCCTACAGACAATAAAGCCGTCTGCACACCAGGAATTTTTGAACAGAGGCTGAGACAATGCAGGCAGAATTTTCAACCTGTTGCTATAGTAGCAGAAGGAATGTGATTCAGGGGCAAACTGCAGTACTGAAAATCTCCATATCTAAATCCCTCCTACAAAAAAGGCTTCACAAAAGCTCCAGTAAGCAGATGGACATTAACCCTTAGTATACCATCATCCCTTCCTTCAAAAGGGCAACAATACTGGAGTAATCCATTCAATTTTGTTCTAAAAGCAACATCTTGAAAACAAAATAGGCTAGAGAGGATCCATGAAGAAAGAAAAAAAAGAAACAATCAAACAAAAGGAAAAAGGAAAGAAAGAAAAGAGAGAAGCTATTTAGTTTGTTCAGTTTTGAGTATCGCAGACTGACTTTGTTCTTGCTCACTGTGAAGCTTCATAGGTAGTTTAACCTTGTTGTTCTAGAATAATGCATCCAGAAAGGAATCTAGGTTACACCACCAAGATTCTTTTAGATAAGTCAATTTAATTAAGCTAGTTATCACATAAAATTTAAACAGTGTATTTATTCATATTAATTTGATCACAAAATTGTTACAGGCAGTTGCTAGGGATTTGATTACAACTAAATATTTACAGTCAATTGCTGATAGTATGGTGGATAAGTTTATCAAGTAAACCATAATCTATGAGAAACAAAGGAATCCTCAAGCCAGTATCCCCGATTTTTGTCAAAAATTTGGCATAGAAATGGGCAGACTTCAAGAGGCAATGAATGGGCAGACTTCAAGAGGCAAACCCAATGAATTCTGGGTTTTAAAATGTAACCTTAGGCCAAATATTCTATTTAATGATTTTTTAAATTTATTTTTTATTCTCATTTTGTACAAATGTTTTTTTACATTAATAAAATATTCTTGTTTACAAGTAAACAAAATACCCCTCCTCCCCCATGAATATAGATAGACTTGTTTGAGCGAAAAACATAAAGGGGAGATAAAAAAATTAAAATAAAAAATAATAAAAGTAATAATTGTAGGTATGGCCAGGTGGTGCAATGGATGAAGCACCAGCCCTGGAGCCACAAGCACCCGAGTCCATATCCAGCCTTGTAAACCCAACAATCACCCAGCCATGTGACATGCAAGCCACCCGATCCCCACTGCCCTACAAAAACCAAAAAAAAAAGAAAGAAAAAAAAGACCCAAAATAAAATAAAATAGTAATAATAGTAGGGGTGGCTGGTGGCAGACAGAGCATTGGCCCTTGAGCCAGGAGCACCTGGGTCCAAATCCGGCCCCAGACACCCAAAGATCACCCCGCTATGTGGCTCCAAGCAGGCCATCCAGCCCCACTTGCCCTGAACCCTCCCCCAAATAATAATAACAAAAAATGTGCTTGAGTCTTTGTTCCAACACCAACACCTCTGTCATGGGTGGATCTCATTCTTTATGATAAGTCCATCACAAAAGTTATTTCCATATTTTTCCACCATTGCCAGTACTGATCACAATTCCCTCCTTTCTTATTTCTCCACTACCATGTACTCTATTTTCTCTCTCCTTTCACTATGACTCTGCTGTAGGGTCACTGAGTGGTGCAGCAGACAGATCCCTGGTCCTGGGGCCAAGAAGCCCTGAGCCCCCATACCACCCCTTAGGCCCAGAATCCACCTGGCCCTGTGGTCCTGGGCAGGCCTTCCATTCCCAGCCCCTTGCAAGAAGTAAGAAAGAAAATGTGTTATATCTGGCCACTCTCCCCCCCTGGTCCATCCTCTCCTCCTTTATTCACATCCCCACCCCTTCCCCCTGCTCCCCCCTCCTTCTTACTCCAGATGTCTATACCCCATTGAGTATATTTGCTGTTTCCTCTCCTAGCCATCTCTGATGAGAGCAAAGTTTCCCTCATTCCCCCTTGCCTCCCCCTTCCATATCATTGCAATAGCTCATTGTAATAAAAAAAATCTTATGTGAAATATCTTGGACTATTCCCCCTCTCCTTTTCCTTTCTCCCATTCCATTTCCCTTTTTTTCTATTGACTCCATTTTTACAGCATATTTTATCTTCGAATTCAGCTTTCTCCTGTGCTTCAACTATAAAAGCTCTCTCTACCTGCTCTATTAACTGAGAAGGTTCATATGAGTATTATCAGTGTCATTTTTCTATGCAGGAATACATGCAGTTCATTCTCATTAAGTCCCTCATATTTCCCCCCTCTCCTCCAATCTCCATGCTTCACCTGAGTCCTGTATCTGAAGATCAAACCTTCTGTTCAGCTCTGGCCATTCCAAAAGGAACATTTGAAATTCCCCTGGTTCATTGAAAGTCCATCTTTTTCCCTGGAAGAGGACATTCAGCCTAGTTCATTCTTGGCTGCATTCTAAGCTCTCTTGCCTTCTGGTATATTGTATTCCAAGCCCTACGAGCTTCCAATGTAGCTGCTGCTAAGTCCTGTGTGATCCTGACTGCAGCTCCACGATATTTGAACTGTGTCCTTCCTGGCTGCTTGTAATATTTTCTCTTTGACTTGGGAGTTCTGGAACTTGGCTATAATATTCCTAGGGGTTGGTTTTTTGAGATCTCTTTCTCTGGGGGATTGGTGGATTCTCTCCATTTCTATTTTGCCCTCTGCTTCTAGAATATCAGGGCAATTTTCCTGTAGTAATTCTTTGAAAATGATGTCAAGGCTCTTTTCCTGATCATGACTTTCAGGTATTCCAATAATTTTTAAATTATCTTTTCTAAGTCTGTTTTCCATATCAGTTGCTTTTTCAATGAGATATTTCACATTTTCTTCTAATTTTTCATTTTTTTTGTTTTGAAGTATTGATTCCTGATTTCTGTTAAATTCATCAATCCCCCTGAATTCTATTCTTTGTCTGAAGGATTTGTTCTCCTCACTGAGTTTTCTTATCTCTTTTTCCATCTGGCCAATTTTGCTTTTTAAAGCATTCTTCTCCTCAATAACTTTTTGAACTGTTCTATCCATTTGACCTAAGCTGGTTTTTAGCATGCTATTTTCTTCAGCATTTTTTTAGATTTCCTTGACTAAGCTGCTGACTTCATTTTCATGTTTTTCCTGCATCTCTCTCCTTTCTTTTCCCAGTTTTTCTTCCAACTCCCTCATTTGATTTTCAAAGTCTTTTTTGAGCTCTATCATAGCCTGAGCCCAATTTCTGTTTTTCTTGGAGTCTTTAGATGCAGGAGCTTGTGCTTCCTCATCTTCAGACTGAGTATTTTGGTCCTTCTTGGGCTCATTTGCAAAATATTTCTCAATAGTCTTTTTTGTTTCTCTGTTTGCTCATTTTCCCAGCCTGGGCCTGGTTTGGGGTGTTTCTTGAGCTTTTGGGACACTCCCACAAGGGTGTCAGTGTGTGAGGCTCTGTCCTCCCTCCTGGTCTGTGAATGACCATAAGCAACCCCCTCTGCCAAGGGGTTGAGGTGGGGGGGGGGGGGTCCTGCTGTTCTATGGGGGGGCCTAGACTGTGATCAGGATCTGAATGTGGTCAGAGCTCCAGAGTCCTGTTCCAGGGGCAGAGGACAGAGCTCTGCAGTCTCTCTTCACTCCCCTCCCTCAGCTCAATGGGCTCATGCCCTGGGGGCTCCTGCTTACCAGCTCTGCCTGCTTCTGTTTCCTGGATCAGGGCTGGGGAAAGACCATGCTGCTTGCTGTGTGCCCTGAGGGCTGGGCTCCACGTGCTCACTGTGGCAGAGGTCCCCCGCTGTTCCCCCACTTTGTGCTGGTGCTCCCCGGGGTGTAAGTCAGGAGACTCCCCCGCTGCTGTGAGCTGAGACTCCCAGTGCCCTGGGGCTGCCTCCGGGAGGCTGAAGTTCTTTCGCTCTGGTAGGCCACCCCTCTGGCGGCCACCCCTCCGACCCCAGGGAGCAGAGCCTTTCTGCTCTTTTCCAGGTTACCTTGAGTAGAACTGCCTCACTGGGACCCTTTGTGGGTTCTGTCTCTCGAAAGTTTAGTTAGAGTCCTTAGCTGATGAATTTTATTAGAAAGCTCCTAAGACTCGATCCCTTCTTGTCGCCATCTTCTATTTAATGATTTAACATTTCCTTTTATTTCCTTTATTCAGAGAATTTAAATACCAAGAGGAGAGGAAGAAGTATGAAGTTGAGGTCCAGATCAGCTGGTTGGTCATTCACATCTCTGAACCTCAGTCTCCACATTTGTAAAATGGGCAACCTATTACTAGTCCCACTAATAAAAAGAAAACCACAGAATAAAGGCACTAGAATTAAGAGGGTTTGGGAAAGGCTTCCTGTAGAAGTTAAGTTTTCAGTTGGGACTCAAAGAAAGCCAGAGAAGTCAAGAGATGGAAATAAGAAGGAAGGATATATTACGTGTGCATGAGAGAGAGAAAGAGAGAATATGAAAATACTCAGAAACAAAAGTACATGGTGAGAGAGTTAAGGGTGAAGGTATAAGAATACTGAAAAAAATGTGTGTGTACATGGGGGGGTAGGTTATGATGCTTTTTTATTATATAAATATTTTGTTTTCTAATTATATACAATAGTAGTTTCTATAAATCATTTTTGGTAAGGTTTTGAATTTTACATTTTTCTCCCTCCTTCCTTTCCTCCCTTCCCCCCAACAGAAGACAATCTGATAATTTTTACATTGTTTCCATGATATACATTGAACAAAATTGAATGTGTTGAGAGAAAAAAATACATCCTTAAGGAAGAAATAACATATGAAAGATAGCAAAATTATGTAGTACATAAGATGTTTTTAAAAATTGAAGATAATAATCTTTCTCTAGATACAGATGATATGCTCCATCACAGATACCCCAAAATTGTCCCTGATTATTGCACTGGTAGAATGGGCAAGTTGATCATCACTCCCATGTTGCTGTTAGGGTATACAATGTTCTTCTGGTTGTGCTCATCTCACTCAGCATCAATTCATGCAAATCCTTCCAGGCTTCTCTGAAATCCCATCCCTCCTGATTTCTAATAGAACAATAGTGTTCCATCACATACATATACCACAATTTGTTTAGCTGTTCCCCAATTGATGGACATTCACTCAATTTCCAATTCTTTGCCACTACAAACAGAGCTGCTATGAATACTTTTGTACAACTAATTTACTTTTCTTTTCTTTTTTTCTTTTTGGATTTTGCAAGGCAATGGGATTGAGTGACTCATCCAAGGTCACACAGTTAATTATTATGGGTCTGAACTCAGGTTCCCCTGACTCCAGTGCTAATGCTCTATGCACTGTGCCTCCTAGCTGTCCTATGATGCTCTTTGAATGATAAATAGAAGATTTTATGTTTGATCCTGGAGGTATAGGAAGTGCTTTGAGGTTTACTTGATTGGGGGTGGGTGAGATGTGATATCGTGGAAGATCTCTTTGACTGCTATATAGAGGATTGATTGGAGTGGGGAGAGACTTCTGGTAGTCCAATCAGCAGTTGTTCAGGACTAAGGAAATGAGAAGAGAAGGGACAGAATGCCTGAGATTTTACAAAGGTAGAATAGGCAGTCCTTAACAATTATTGGGATATGGGCTGGGGTGTGTGGGAGGATTGGTGCTGTGGGGAGTGTGGATGTGGATGGATGGGTGTATTAGATTGAGGATGACAACCAGGTTTTGAGCCTGGAGAACTGGAAGAATATGTATGTATCTGACAGTAATAGCAGTTTGGAAGGAATAAAGGTTGGTAAAAAAGACCAGCTCAAGATGCAAGGAGATCTTTATAACAATAAACCACCTCATAAATATAACTAAATAATAGCTCAGTGAATATGAATCTGGGAGGTAGGCAAAAGCTAGAAAATCCAGACATCATAAATGCTAATGTCTATTTATCAAAGTCTATGTGACCTCAGGCAAATTACTTAATCTCCATGTGCCTTGATTTCCCTGGCTATAAATGAGAGATCCAGTGATGGAGGTGACTAATAAAAGAAGCTGTAAAGTACTTTGCCAGAAATAAAGTACTTTATTACTATTAATATCAGCACAATCTGCCCTAGAGACTTAAAACCTCAATTACATTTTAGAACTTTAGTTTCCTGTCTTTCCAAGCTTATACAATCCACTGCAAAACAAACAAATAGATAAATAAGCCAGAAAAGGAATGGGTCACAGGGGAAATAAGTTAGGCAAACTCTCTGCTAACAATAAAGTCCTCAGTTGTTATTCTGGATTTTTATTCTTTGATATTCTGGATGTAATTTGTTCAGTCATTCTCCAATTAATTAGAACCACATTAATTCCTAGTTCTCTCCCACTTAAAAAAGTTTTGCTCTAAATATTTTTACATAAGGGTTCTCTCTCTTTCTAGGATCTTTTCAGGTCAAAAGGTATGTGCAATTTAGTAACTTTTGGGGCAAAGTTACAAATTGCTTTCCAGAAACAGTACATTTTATTGAGGTTTTGCACATAATTTTATAGGAGCTTTTTATTGCATGTTGAATAACATAGGACATTATTTTATTCATTGAACAAACTAAAGAAACTAAAACTTAGCTAAGCTTAATTTTAAAAAAAACAATACCTAATCTTTACTTTTAATATATACAAATTTGGCAAAGGCCTCCTTTTAACCAAACCCTTCCCCTTACCCTAAAATACAAAACAACTTTTTCAGCCTTCTCTTCTTGGCTAAAAAGGATTATTTTGAATGGACCAGTTATCCCCCTAGCCCAATAAGAGTTGTAGGTAGCATTTAAGCATGGCAACCAAAAAGGGCCTTTTAGAATTTAAATTGAATCTTTTTTTTTTTTTTTTTTGCATTTCTTGCCTCTATCAAGCTGAGTCTTAATGTTGACTATCATGAACTGAGCCAGGTGCAAAAAAAATTTGACCAGAAGAATCAAAGTTTGGTGAGGGGAAAAGATGAGAGTTTGGTAAGTTGGGGGAGTAGTTCTAGTTAGAGTCTCTCTGCAAGCATAAAGGTCTCCTGGAAGCAGAAACCTCACCTGATCAAGACAGGAACTGTGTTTCAACAAGAGTTATTGGTATCCCTGAAGTAGAAGAGGTAGCACCTCAGAGTGTTTGGAAGAGGGATGTGCCCCAATACCAGGTAACCTAGTCAATAGATATGCCTCCTTCTAGCAACAGGGCCTCAGGGAAAAATTCAAGGAGAAAGTGGAAGAAGGAAGTAGGTGGAGCAGTGGTAACAGCTGTAGCAAACAGGTTTTCTCAAAGACTGGGAAAACCGCCCCCACTCCTAATGGGCTCCAGATTCCAGGCAACTGGTGAGTGGGATGCTTGTACCTTAGGATGCTCCTGAGCACATTCAGCAAATGTATTCATGTCTATAATGAGGATGCAGGTAAACATTCTAAGGGAATTTTGGCTTTAATTGTATCTAATTGAGAAATTGCCTACTGCAATAAATTCCTTTTCCTTTAAATTCTTCCATCTAATCTAATAAATTTTTAAGTGCCTGCTAAGCGCCAAGCTAGGCGGATGCTGTATTGTGATGGTGCCCTAGCCAGCCTCAGGGGGGGAGAGAGCCCTACTGTCTTCAATTAATCAAAGTGTTGCGCTTTGTCGCATACTATACTAAGCACTAGTGATACAAAGAAAGGCAAAAATGTCATCCTTGGTCTGCAAAGAACTTACTTTCTTATATTTCATGTAGACACTTAGATTCTCATTTCCCTAGCTGGTAATCATAAATCAGCTATCTAAGGTTTCTATGTTTGAGATGACTGGGAACTGAGAATGAACATGTAGAGGCAATATATAAATATTGGAAGATTCCTGCTCTTCTAGCATTAGGAAAAAGATAGTTGTCAATGATTGGTCACATTTTTCTCCTGAATTAGGAGAAACTAAAGAGCTTGATTTCACCAGACTCATCTGTGGTTTTTATTACCTAAACAATACTTTCCCCCTCCCCCTCCTCCTCCTCTATACTCCCCCTCACTAATTCATTATAGGCTTAACACTGGACCATAGCGTCTGTATCAACTATCAGGACTACTTCCTGTTGCATAGATGGCATCTATGGAAAGACATTCTTAAGAATTTCAACAGGCAAGAAAGGGTTAGAATGAATATTAAGGGCAATGATACCTAGATCAATTTGGATAAAATGTAGAAAAAATTTGAGGAAGCTCTTAAGGACTGCATGCTTATTATATTCATGCTATTGTGCCCACCATCTAATGACTGACTCCTTCCTTTCCATAGTATTCAATATCAAGCATTTGGGTTAAGAAAGAGAAGGTTCGGCATAGCTTAGTAAGAGACTTAATGAGACCTAAATTTTAAGAGGTGTGATATGCATAGAGACTAGGGGCAGCTAGGTGGGTCAGTGGATAGTGCCTGCCTTGGAGTCAGGAAGATTTACAAAGTTTAAACCTGGCCTTGGGGCACTTATTAGTTGAGTAACCCTCAGCTAGTCACTTAACCCTGTTTGTTTATTGCCTCATCTGCAAAATGAACTGGGGAAGGAAATGGAAAACCAGTCCAGTATTTTTGCCAAGCAAACCCAAAATGGTGTCATGAAGAGTATGGCTGAAAAAAGATGAACAAGATGAACAAAGACTAATTAGAATACAGGAGCAGCTCTTTCTGGTTCTGAGTTTGATCTGTACTAAAGCGAGGTAATCCAAGGAACATCTTAATCATTTTCTGTATCTGAGAATTTCATGTGTTTAAGCCCTAGTTGGGGGCTGAAGCAACCTAATTTCAGACTTAGGCTTCCTTGTTATGCCCCTAGATCATGAGCTGGAAGGTTTCCTTCCATGCTGCTTCAGGCTTTTTCTGTCTCCACCCTTTACCTATTGCCCCTGGGCTGGCTATCTCTTTGTGTGAACTGGGGCTGGCAAAACACGCTTTGCATTCCTTGATCATTTCTCTGTAGAGTGCTCTTAAAAAAAATTCTTGGTGAAATAATTGTGAGAGAGCCTGCCACTTCTGCTATTACTGACTGCCATCTTGAGGAGTTAACTACCAAGAAACTTACCTTTTAATTTTTAGGTTTTTGCAAAGCAAATGGGGTTAAGTGGCTTACCCAAGGCCACACAGCTAGGTAATTACTAAGTGTCTGAGACCGGATTTGAACCCAGGTACTCCTGACTCCAAGGCTGGTGCTTTATCCACTACACCACCTAGTCACCCCTAAACTTACCTTCTAAAGAAAGAAAAAAACACACATAGGGGAGTGCAGCCAGGGAGAGGAACTTTGTTCCAGATAGTTACAAGGATGATGAGAGGGAATATCCTGGTGTAGACAGACACACCCCATTCAGAAACAATGGCAAAAAAGATGGACTGGTCATATGGTAAGAGTAAAGAATAAAAAGCTGGATGGCCTGAGTGCTACCTTGTTAAACAAATGATGTTTCTCAAAATTCTTTTTTTTTATTGTGAAAGAAACAAGAGCACTATAATACACAACAAAAATATCTATCTCTAAAGCTTTTCTTTTAAAGGACCTATTAAATTTAACATGATAATGATAACACTTTTCTGCTTGTGAGTGTCCCCTTCTGAATTACCTCCCCACTCTTTTCTATATTTTCAATGTTTCATCAAAACTCCTTTCTTTCTTTTTGGAAATCTCTATCATTACTACTTTCTCTTTCTGAAACAAAAACCCTTCCTCAAAACAAATAAGAACATCCAAGCAAAACAAACTTGCAGATTGGCTTCATCAGAGAATGCATATGCCTCATTCCATATCTTCAGTCTGTTTCTTAGGCAAAAGGAAGAAAGTATGCTTCATCATTAGTTTTTTGGACCTCTGAGCTTTCTGTCTTTGGTCTTTGGTCAGAGTTCTCAAATGTCCCAAAATTCATTTCCTATAAATTAGTGTAATCATTGTATAAATTGTTTTCCTGGTTCTACTTGCATCAGTGTCCTGGACTTCTCTGAATTTGTTCCTTTTGTCATTATATTCTATTGCATTAATATATCATGATCTGTTCAGCTGTTCCCCAATAGATGAGTATCCATCAATTGTATCTGATTTTTTGCTACCCCAAAAAGTGCTGCTGTAAATACTTTTGTATATACATGTCTATATTTTCTTTGATCTTTTTGTTACCTATGGGATGTTTAAAGATTTCGAGGAAAGCTTCCAGCATTTTAAGTGAACTCCCCCCCCAATTTATGGGAGAACGTGGATAAGACTATGTATCTCTTGCACCCCTAGAAGCAGTAGCTTCCAGTGAGATCACAAATTCACTGAAATATACAACAAACAAAAGGGAATAGGTGAGAGCAAAGAAAAAATCTGGAATAGTGGCCAGAAGACAGCTCTTGAGACTAGAAGATATAGTTTAAGTTCTGTGTCTAACAACCGTGATGTGACAATGGGCAGATTGGTTGGGCAAATCTCTCACAGAGGGAGTTTAATAATTGAACAAGGCAATATAAAGAACAGAGGTTTTAAAATGAGTTGTTAAATTAGGGAAGGGAACAAGCATTTATTAAGCATCAGGTATGTACTAGACATTGTACTAAATAGCTTTTAATTATTATCTCATTTTATTCTCACAACACTTTGTGAGATGGGTGCTATTATTACACTTCAGGGGAATAAGGCAGAGGTTAAGTGATCTGAACTAGATTTGAACTCCGGTCTTTCTGACTCAGGCTCCAGCATACACTGTGTCACTTAGATGAATGACAAGACTTTTTTTCCCCTTTTGCTTTACATTAAAATATACACATATTTCTATTTACATGTTTACAAGTTTTGATATAGTAGTTAGGTCAATAGGAAAAAGACAAAAACAAAGACACTATCAGGAGTAAAAAGCAACTGAATCGGGGAATACCAGAAAGTACTACAATATTAGTAGGAAAAGGATTGAAAAGATCTGTAAACCTCAGGCCACTGGAAGGTTAAGAAGTTTATCACTTCTTAATGTGATTTTTCATTCATTCATTCATATTTATAAGCAATAGATATGGAAGGAAAATGAGCCTGAAGAGAAAGAAACTTTTGAAATTAATACATAACTTGCTCTAAATGGTGAACAAAATAATTACCGGAATCTAATAGTTATCACTTCTGAAATGCCAAACATAAAAATCCATATGGTTTTTGCTTGTATCTTATCAGTGAAAGAAGCATAACTTATGAATCTTCAAGAATTAGAGGGTCTGTTCTAGATCCAGAGTTATGATCTCTAAATATTTAGTCACAGGACTCTAGATTTAGGTCTAGAAGGGAACCTTAAGACACCATCTAGTCTTACTTATAATGAAATAAACTGAGAATCAAAGAGATTCTTAAAAGCTTCCCTGATGATTGCAAAATTATATCAGGTAAAATTTGAATTCAGGTTGGCAAACCACTACAGTATCTTTGCCAGAAACTCCAAATGGGGTCACAAACAGTTGAACATAACTGAATAGAGAACTCTTTTCCTCTGGCTCCACTTCTAGGGCTTTTTTTGTGAAATATTTTCATTTTATACCTTTCTCAGTTGTTTTTTAACCTTTGTTATGGGAACTTCAAGGAAAAGGAGGAGAAGGAAGAGTTATGAGCTCTCTAGGGCAAAGGTCTTCATACTGCTCTCATGAATACCACCAGACAAGGTTAATAACCCAAGTCACGCAAGATCTCCAGACTCATTACTGACCCAGCTCTTCCTCACAACTTTAGAGTGTTATCATCTCTTTAAACACAAACATACACATGAGATGTGTCTCATGATCAATGCATGTGTGTCCTAGCACACACCTGAGAGAATGCATTTTTCCCTTTTCTTGGTTTGATTTTGTTGAAATGTATAATGTAATATACTTAAAGATAGAGCAGTAGATAGAGCATTGATCCTGGAATTGGAAAATCTGAGTAAAAACTAGCTTCAAACATTAAATAGTTGTGTGACTCTGGGCAAGTTGCTTTAGCCCCTACCTGCCTCAGTTTACTCATCTGCAAAATAAGAATAACAACAGCACCTACTCCACAAGATTGTTATGAGCATCAAATGAAGCCATATGGATAAATTACTTTGCAAACCTTAAACCCAAAAATGCCAGTTGCTCCTGTTGTTAATGGGGACAAAATTGGGCACCACCCTGTCTTCCTTTCCTCATATGGACAGGGGTCCACAATGCTCATGTTACACAGTCAATCCCTACCTAAGAAATATCCAGCTCAAAAAGTATAAACTGCCCCACAGCTTAAATTCCAAAATTGACATTACCTATGGTTCCCAATATAATCCAGTGTTATATTTGCAAACAGAAAGCTGATCACATGTGTGTCAGACTGACATGTTTGCACTGTGAGAGCACACCAGTACTTCTGGGCTGAGCAATTTCTAATCAAGATACAATTCACATGGCTATTTAAAAATAACAGGGCTGTTAAAAAAATACATGTATCAAATTTACTTCTCTGTGATCCAGACAGATCAGATTTTCCTTGAACATCTTTCTCTTTTGCTTTAAAATCTTCTCCATAACCCACCCAGTTTTCAAAGTCTGAATTATTTTACAAACTGAGGGCAACAATTGCATTCTTTTGCATGCCAATGCCATCAGCTTCTTAAGTTTAGAATAAATATTTGAAACAGATGCCCCTGGTTAACAATGCTGAGCTTGATTGAAATGAATCATTCTCTCGCCCACTGCAAGTGAATAGAGAGGCCCTTGGCACTGTTGACACAGAAAATAACCCACTCCCCAGCCACCTCCTTCTGCCTCCAAAGAATCCTACATAATACTTTACAAAGATCCCCCTTTTTGTAATGTCATATATTGTAATTTTGATTTTTTTTTGTGATCTCTTATTCCTGAAAGCCCCACCACTTATATGGAAAGAGCATAATGATTCTCTGTATAATTTCATTATTTTGCTTTTTTTACTTTCTCAAATCCTGCCCTACCTTCACCACTTGAATTCAGGAAACTTTTAATTACCTTTTCATTGTGTGTGTGTGTGTGTGTGTGTGTGTGTGTGTGTGTGTTTAAATCAACACATATAGCCACATTTAAAAGCTATCTACCTCCAGTCATCAATCATTCTCATTTTTTTTTTTTGACGTTGCCTAGGTACTGGAAAGTTCATGACAACTCCTAGTACCAATCTCCCTTAAAACTTAATAATAAATCTTTATAACCTTTTCCTTTAGGGGCAAATAATAATTCTGACTCGGCAAGGTAATGTTAAGTTTCATTCCAAGATCATGATATCAGATTACAAGTTTGAAAATATCACAGAGAAATGAAGACACTTCTATGCCCCAAAACTTCCAAGAAGTCAACAAACAAAAAAATACCACTCTGAGTACTTTTGCAAAAGTTCTAATCTTAGTCTGGATAACCAACAAGTGTAAAAACATTTAAATAAGATGGAGTCCTCTGCTCATTGTACTTACCAAGAAAGAATAGAGCACTTCCCCAGTCCCACGCTGGCCCTGTACCTCAGTCTCTTCCTGAAGTGGTAGTATATGTGACTGTGTGTGTGGGGGTGAGTGAGTCTGCGTGTGAGCTTGTGTAGGTATGCATTTTGCATGCTTGAGCAGAACCCAAGGCTGTCTGTCTGCCACTCAGTCCTCTTGTCTGTGTGGGATGGGCCAATATGGGGGAAAAAAAAAGCCAACCAACCCATACAGGTTAACTCACTGACTTTCCCAGCACTGACACACCCTAAGAGGGAGGGAGAGCCAGGAGAAGCTGAAAGACAAGGATATTTCAGTGATTATATACAAATATCTTACTTTTGACTCTATTTTTAAAAAAAATACTGAATTTTAAGGGCAGTTGCCTACACAAAAGCAATCTGGTTGAGTAAACAATAGCTGGATAGATCTCAAAACAATTTAAAATAGAGGTTTTTTTATGGGCAAATCTAAAATTTTTAAAATTTTTTAAATTTACATCTATTCATTCTTTATATGGTAGTCCTATAGTAAGCCTCTTACATGTACTTATTACAGATCTCCAGAAATGGGGATGAGGGCAATGAACTGGGGCAAAAAGATTTAGTCTGGAAAAAGTAAATCTGTGAGTCAATGAAAAAGGACTTTAGTCTCAGGTTCTTGCTCTACCCTATCCACCAGAGCCTCAAAGACAGGTAATACTTCGGTCTCTGTGATAAAGTAGTTCCAGGGAATTTACATTCAAATTTTTTTTAAAAAAACAAACATTCTAGGGCAGCTAGGTGGTGCAGTGGGGGGCAGCTAGGTGGCACAGTGGATAGAGCACCTGCCCTGGAGTCAGGAGGACCTGAGTTCAAATCCAGCCTCAGACACCTAAATAATTACCTAGCTTGTGTGACCTTGGATAAGTCACTTAACCCCATTGCCTTTCAAACCCCTCCAAAAAAATTCCTATTTAAAATACCTTAAGGAAGATGAGTGTAATAGGCCTAGAGATCAACTGTTTTGCAAAATGAGGAATCCTTCAATTAGATAAATGATCAATCTTAATTTGTATAAATAAGGATATATATGTGTGCTTAAAATATACACACATAAACATTATTGTCTCTCTGTGTATATATATATACACACACATATATTTGGATATCTATGAATGTATATGTAATTTCTTAAGGTAGGGTATAGCTGTAATCTGGAATAAAAGTAGTCATTCTTACAATACTATGCTAATTTTTGTCACAATTCCCTTTGGCAATCTGGTAAAGCCAATGGGCTCCTTGTAAGAATAATGTTTTTAAATTCAGAAAATATAATACACAGAATTACATAGGAACATAATCATATTGTAATAGTTATCAAAATGCTAACACCAGCACCATCACCACCACAAAAAACATCAAAACAATTTTATGCATCTCAGCATAAGAATCTCCAACTAAAGATGACAGAGCCCTGTAATAAATGAGCCCTTAACAAGCTTGAGGTTTTGTTATACTTGTAATAAAATTGTTTGGGGGACACGTTCTACTCCCCTCATTTTTTTAATAGTGACTAGGAGAATCTGATTAGTGAATTTAAGTAATGAAATTTTACAGCATGTTAAATGTGGTATTACCAGGCTAAACATACCTACTTTATGCCAAAATAATTCAGGTAATCCTTAATTTTTTGCCACAATGCATTCTTGAAACTAGAACATAAAATGTGTCTTTGCAAAGTTAAAAATCTCTTCTATATTTTCAAAGAGTTTTGTGTTTCTTATGTAATTATCACTTCTCACTCTGAATTATACTGATTATGTGTGTAATACTACTTCTACTACTACTAGACATTCCTTGTTTTCAAAGAATTTATAATCTTATCTTTAGAATTTATAATCTTATGCTTAGGCAGTTCTCAGTATATATATATAGATAAACAAATGAATGAACAGTTAAGGGTGGGGCTGGGTTCCTTGACCAAGGGCTCAGCAAACAAAAATACAAACATGATCCATTATAAAAACCAAGCTATAGAAACTATATTAAATAGTAAGAATTGATACAAAGTCCTAGAATTTTACACAAAGGAGGAAATTTAGAGATTCAGTTTCAGAAATGGCAGATAAGGTAGGACTGAGAACTTGTCCAAGGTCAAAGAGGTACTTAGTGGTAGTTCTGGAAATTGAACCCGTCTCCTGACTCCTAGGCTAGGATTATTCTATTGTAGCACATGGTCTCCCTTTATAAAAGTCCTATTTAATGAATATGAGGATTATACAAGGGGCTTTCATGTACTACAGCAATAATAAGTAATGTTTATATGGTGCCTTAAGATTTGCAAAATACTTTACATTTATTTTGTCATTTGATCTTCATGGCAATCCTGTTGTAGATGCTATTTTTAAATTACATTTTATAGATTTTTGGTTTATTGATTTTTTTTAGAATTAGAAAGTCTATTTTAAATGATTGGATTCATATTTTCAAGAGAGCTATCGATAGAAGTGTGAAGTGATTCCTTAAATATGCGGATACATTTTTCTGTAGCAAGCACATGTGAAAGTGTTTGGAGAGTAAGAATTTCCTAGAATCTGGCACTAATTCATTATCTTTCCTTTACCATTCTCTCTAAAAAAAGACAAAAGAAATCATAAAAGGATGATCTGATGGGATATATGGAAACAGAGAGAAGAATAATCATATATTATATATTTACTTTTGTGATATTGGCTTTAAGAGTGTGAAGCTATTTATAGATTGTATGTTTATCAGTTAGCCTGAGGTTTTTTTTTAATCATAAAAGCCCAGAACATCAACTAGCCTGAAAGCTATACCTCTTTCCCCAATTCTGTTGATTTCTTGAGTCACTGCCTATTTGCGGAAGTCCTGAAAGCTACAGAAATTAAATTCATATTTGATTTTTCAGGAACACATCTATTCTACAATATTACATAAAACTGTAATGGAAATTATCAAATTCCTTGGATTAAGAAAAAGGCCTTCCTTACCTTGAACTTCATTCTCATTAGTTTGAACATATATATTATACATCTATATACAAAGTTATTCTTCTGCTTATTGTTCAATCTCTCATTTTAGCCATTCTTTTAGTTTCCTCAAGAATAATTATTCCAAAGAACTGAATTATAATTCCCTATCCAATCAAGTAAAACTCATTTTCAAGTTCAAAGAGAATACTTTAAATTCAATAAAACAAACATTTATTAAGTATTTTCTATGATCATGGTGAAAGAAAGACAGTGTGGTAGAGTGGATTAGAAGCCCCACCTCAAAGCCAGAACAACTTGAGTCCAAGTATTGCCTCAAACCCAAATTATCTGTGTTAGCAGGGATAAATTACATAATCTCTAGCACCAAACAAGTCTCCTTAGTTTGTAAGTTATTAGATAGGCTATTGATCTATACTTGTGAAGGGAGAGTAACCCCAGGTATATACAACAGTCTCCCAAAAGCACATGCATTGCACCATGCAAATATTGGGCTACAAAGACAAAAATGAAACAGACTCTGCACTCAAGTTTATGATCTACTTTCATTTTTTGATAAGTTTGAAGTATGTGGTCATATGTAGAGAGAAGAAAAGTGCTAAAGTGGAAATTTTTTTGTTCCTTTTCAGTTGTTTTCCAGCCACGTCCGTCTCTTTGTGACCCTATTTGGGGTTTTTTGGCAAAGATAATGGAGTAGTTTATCATTTCCTTCTCTAATTCGTTTTAAAGATGAGGGAACTGAGGCAAACTGGGTTAAGTAACTTGCCCAAGTCAGACAGTTAATAAGTGTCTGAGGATGGAATTGACTAATTTCCCCTAAAATGAAGTATTGGACAAGTCTAAACTGTTTGCATTGACTATCTTATTTGATTTTCTTCATAGATATTGAAAAAAAAATCCAGTTACCAAAGAAAATCCTAACCAAATCTGGTTTAATAATTCTTTCATCATAAATAGACTAAGCTGTTTCTCACAATGAAGGACAGATTCCATCTTAATTTCTTTATCCACACTGCTCTATTAGAAGTTATTTTTATAAAAGGTGACCTTCCAACAATAAAGAATTTCAGTTTTGTTTCTTGCTCTCAATTGGAGCCAAAAGAAAATCAAAAGTCCACACTAGGAACAGAGATGTCATAGACCTCACATATCGAAAATTATTTTTTTCAAAAGCATTTTTACTTCTAATTTTCATGAGCACAGTAAATGCTTAATAAATGATAATTATTAACTGATGCCTCCTACAGGCTTATCCAAGATTATGATTTTAGCAACACTATAATTCTTGAATATAGATTATAATATAATATATATTATAAGTAAAATATATTATACTTACATATGGAAATTTATAAGTTTAAGGTTGTTACTTCTAGTATTTATTTTACCCCAGCATAGCATGATTTCTAAACTAGAATCCTTAATCAATGCTAATAAACAAATTTAATCCAATATCTAAACTAGAATCTCAATCAATGCTAATAAACAAAATTTAATCCAATATCTATTAAGTATTCACTGAGTGCAGAGTTCTATGGAAGATATAAAAAGAATTAAAGAGTTTATTTAAGATAAGGTCCTTACCTTTCTACTAAATATCTAGGCTATATGGCTCATAGACAAATAACCATAGTACATACTAAATGCATGAGAAGTACAAGAAAACTGCATATGAGATCAGGGAAGGGGTTACTAACAAGACAGGGACTAGAGAAGTGTTCTTGGAAGACTTAGCTTTAAAAATGGTTAAGAATTAAACCAATTGAAAATATGGGGCAATAGGTGATATTTTCCAGCCACATATAAATACTGTGAGGAAATGCATGAAGAATGGAAAAGGAAGTGTAGGAAAGTTGCTATTTTGATGAAAATACAACATACATGGAGGAGAATAGTGCTCAAGAATAAAGTGGTGTGCTAGCACCACATTATGGACAGTGAATGCCTGGATTAGAGGGTTAACTTGGTCTGCAATGAAGGTTTTCTTGTATAGGGAAAAAAAAGGAAGGTAAATCTAAAAGAAGTATACAGAATCAGAGGCAGAAGACAATTGAGTTGTAAAAACTTATTAGCTTATTACTATAGTTGAAGTAGGTGGTGTTATTAAGGTGGGCTCAGTGAAAATAAAGAACAGGGATCAGATGAAGCCAGATGGCACAGTAGATAGAGTGCTGGGTTGGGAATCAGGAGAACTCAAATTTCACCTCAGGAACTTACTAATTATGTGACTCTGGGCAAGTCACTTAATCTTTTTGTATTAGTTTCTGCCTCTATAGAAATCAACTGGAGAAGGAAATGACAAACAATTCCAATATCTTTCCCAAGAAAACCCCAAATGGACTCACAAGGAGTCAGAAAAAAAACTGAAAACAAATGAATAACAACAAAAGAATTAAAGAGCTTGATGATTGATAATTTATCAGAAGTAAGATAGAACAACCAAATATAGAGGCAGATAGGGAGATTGAGAAGAACAAATGGATAGATAGAACACTTATTGAGTATTTACTATATATCAGAAACTGTGCTAAATAAAGAAGATGCAAATATGAACAAAAAGACAGCCCTTACCCTCAAAGAACCCATATTCCTAGGGGAAGAAAATACATAAAAGGGAGCTGGAAAGGGTCAAGGTAGGGAGACATATACATATGCAGGGTAGGATAAGGTGGCTGGTGAGGAGAAGTCAAAAGAATGAATTGAAATAGTGGTTCCAGTATGAATATTTCTCCAAAGTAAACACTGAAATCTTGGATTTGGAAGACCAAATGGATGACTTTATTCTACAAATTAATAGTGACATCAGGAAGGAACAATAGCTTTAAAGAGAAGATTAATAAGTTCAGTATTAAATAAAATTCAACAAAATATTCACCACCCAGTAGTCTACCTTTTGTTATAAAAGCTTCTCAGAACTTACTGAGGCTAGTTGCCTACAGTTAATGTCTTGGCCCAAACTCAGAGTCTTCCCTGCTTAACAGAACCTGATAGAGTTTGTAAATTTTTCTGCTGTTGTTCTGGAGAACCTGTCCTGGCCAGGAGAAGGGTAAAACTTTATGGGAAGAGAAACCCACATCTAAATAATATCCCAGTCTAAAATGGATTAGTTAACTCAGTTGATAATGTTATATATAAGATATCACTAGACAATAATCATTGGAACAAGAGCTTCGTGGGCCATTTAAGTTCACTGATTCCCAGAGATTACTGTCTCCAGATTTTCTCATAGTCAAATGGCCTCAAACTATTGGTTATGAAGGGGCAAGGCGATATACTGTAGCTGTATCAACATATAGCCACCCCCATTACTAGCAGACTAAAAGCAATGAGGAGGTAGTGACATCTCTTGGTTTGGACCTGTGATTTCATTAGTATAAGGAATTCCTTCTACCACTGTAGATCACTAGTGTTCTGCAACTTAAAGATATAGAGAGTTGCTTGCAGGTACAGAGAGTCTAAGTGTTTACATGGAATTACAAAGCTGCTATATGTCTGAAACTGAACTCGAACCCAGATTCTCCTGATTCCAAAGTCAGCTCCCTCTCAACTATACCATGCAGCCTCTTAACATCTTACTACATACATTCTCGTTCTCTGTCTCTTTCCTTTGTTTTTTGCAAGACAATGGGGTTAAGTGACTTGCCCAAGGTCACACAGCTAAGTAAGTTTTAAGTGTCTGAGGCCAAATTTGTAACCAGGTCCTCCTGACTCCAAGGCTGGTGCTCTCTCCACTGCACCATCTGGCTGCTCCTACATGCTCCCTTTTTCTCCCATACATACTTGAGTGTGTGACCCCACATATTTAGCTTTCTCTGGATACTGCTGGAAATTAAATGAATTGCTGCCAATTAGTAACCCTAGTTGAATTTTAGTTTTTTAATAGCTGGACTTTTGGCTTTAATGGGAAGTTTGGGGTTACTAAAAGAGCATTCAAAGAAGGCAATGGAAAGACAAATGATGGTTATAAGAAAGCTGTGACCTTTAATTAATAAGAAACTTAGAATGGGAATAAAAGATGTCATCACCAATGAATTGTATGATGGGAAGAGAAGATAGCCTGGTCATGAGTTAAGAGATGAAAGGTGGATAGCCAGAGTATTTCCCTGATACCCTAACACTATGCAGAGAAAATACAAGGAAGGAAGGCCTTTAGCACATGAGATGGATGTATTGTGATGAACTTATGAAAGAACATGGCATAAGGAAGGGAAGGTAGGGTCAGTTTGCTTTTATGAATCACTGAAAGGAACTTCCTAATGAATGAGACCAAAGATCCATCTGAGCATTAAGAATGTATGTGCATACTTATGGAGGTAAAGCACAGCGTGTTAATATTGTTAGAATATGGTGCTGGATGAGTATGCATTATCATTATTATTCTCATCTTTCATGTTTCTCCACCAGGAATTATGCACAAAGAAATGGAACAATCAACTGCTGGCTTAAACCATCTTGGAGAAGAGGAAGTGAAACCATATAATTTTGAGAACTCTGATCAGTCCTAATTCAATCTTACTTTGGCAGAACCAGTGAGCTGCACAAGTACCAACAGGTAAATCCTGATTAACCTGAAGATCAGGTGGCAAAAGCCACAGAACTTGTTAACACAGATGCTGCTGAATTGAGCATGCTCTTAAGGAACTTGTCTGCCTTTCTGCCCTTCCACAGAGAGAAAAAAAAAGTAATACTTTACTATCTCTTAATATACTTCCACTCCATTTGTCCCTGCAGGGCAAGCTACCTGAAAAATAGTATTAAAAGAAGCAAAGGAAATGGTGCTACATAGCTTTATAGATTCAAAGGATTTGGGGGGGGGGGGGATTATAATATGCTATTCTATTTAAGGGTTGACCTTGAATGGTTTTAATGGGAAGAAGACCTGGGTATGGGTCCCACCTCTGATATGTATTAGCTATTTGATCCTGGGCATAAACGCATAGGGTTCTAGTCAGCTCTCCAAAATTCTTAACTCACAGTGAAGATGACTCAGGAGATGATAGATGGTAAAGAGGGAGTTTCCTCATCCAATAAAAGCACAAGTCTAGTTCTTAGCCCCCATCCCTATTTTATGATGATGATTTAAAGAAGAGCCTACTATATGCAGACACTGTAGCAAATATGAATGAAAATTTATTTATTTATTTTTTTTTAGATTTTTTTTTCAAGGCAATGGGGTTAAGTGGCTTGCCCAAGGCCACACAGCTAGGTAATTATTAAGTGTCTGAGGTCGGATTTGAACCCAGGTACTCCTGACTCCAAGACTGGTGCTCTATCCACTGTGCCACCTAGCCACCCTGAAAATTGATTTATTAAGTATTATATACCAAGCAATATAAATAGAAAAGGTTGAGCTCAAAGAACTCATACTTTCTAAAAGAAATGAAAAAAGCAAAATGGAAAAGGGAAATGGAGAGGGCAAATGGAAATACCTGTAAATCTTATGAGAGTTCTGCAGGGTAGATGACAAGGCTCAGAGGTTTTTTGGTAATAAAAACAGCAAAGATGACTGTGCTGGGGAACTGTAGGTCATAAAGGCAAAACAGATAGTAAGACCTGGAGGATCTTAGGTGGCATGAAGAGATACAAGACATAGTCTTGTATCCAATTTTGAAGACACACATTAATTATTGACACCCTTTCTGAACTATTGTTGCATGTTTGTTAGTTGTGCCTTTCCAATTAACCCCCTAAGTCCCTGAAGGGCAATTATGTGCAATTTAATTCAGTAAGCATTTATTATTAACAATAATAAACAGCATTTACATAACACTTTCAGGTTTGTAAAGAACTTTACCTATATTATCTCATTTGATCCTCACAACACTCAGGTATGCACTATACCAAAACTGAAAGAGGTTAAGTGACTTGCCCGGGGTCATTCAGCTACTAAGTACCTGAACATAAGTCTTCTGATTCTAAGTCATTTGTGCCTATTATGTGCTAAGTGCCATGCTTGAATAGAAATACAATGACAAAAGGCAAAAGATCATAGATTATCCTTTTTTTCTTACCCGGCATATGTATCACAGTGCTGAGAACATGAGATATTCCCTAAGACCTTGTTGATATGTTGATTCACAATATGTTACCAGGTGGAGCTGAGTATGATATATTCATATCATATAAGATATGTACTGTATATCTATAACACATATAGATATATGTGCGAGAATACTAAACTGCTTATGAGTCTTTGTATTGGGGAGGGAAATGCTAGATAGGAAAATAGGGGACATTATGTCATATCTTCATATGCTTCATATTTCACAGGATGGGATAATCAGATACTGATTCTACCCAGAAACATCAGCAGGTGAGGTCAATATTGTATACTATAAACAAATCCATTTTTATTCTCTTTGGGAAAATGTGGTGGGACTGTGTTTATGTTAAGAGGAAAGATAACACCATGAAATAGCACCAGGAATACTATAAGGCAAAAATGAGACAGGAATTAATTGTCAGCAACCTATTCCTAGGGGAAAGTAGTCATGAGCCCCTTATCTAAGGGTTCTACAATGAAAACTTTTTTCTTACAGCCAAACTTTTATTTGGGTGAAAGGGTAGGAAATCTGATTTTCTTTGCACTTCTCTGAATTGACATATTCTCTCATAATTACCACAAAACTTTTGAATTCCTACTAGAAAAAGGAGAAAGGGTTCAGTCTCACAGAACTGTAAAATGGTAACCATTTATACCTCTTTCCCCCTTTCCCTCTCTATCACCCTCTAGAAAAAACTATTGAGCAAAAGTTTCTCCTCCACTCTCCTCCTTTATTCACATACCACTGAAGTCATGACAGTAAGTTTTTTTTTTTTTGCAAGGCAGTGTGGTTAAGTGGCTTGCCCAAGGCCACACAGCTAGGTAATTATTAAGTGTCTGAGGCTGGATTTGAACTCAGGTACTCCTGACTCAAGGGCTGGTGTATCCACTGTGCCACCTAGCCACCCCCATGACAACAGGTTCTAAGATCAGTTGTGGATAGAGGAGGGGAAAATCGAATCAAATCAAAAGGCAAGCCAGGATTAAAACCAGCTACCCTTAGTCTCACTCTGCAACCACACTGAGCTGCTAATTGAGGCTAGAGTCATAGAAATCAAACAAAGGCTTTGCAGAACTCACACATCAAGAGCCATTGCTGCCAGTCAGTTTGAATGGATAATGGGAGCCCCTGACTTCCCTTATATTCCAGTCCACATTAGAAGCTTAATGAAGATTTGACTTGTCATTCCTTTTGATGAATAAACTTCATAGCCTCTTAAAAGAGATTTAGTATTACTTTTAAAGCCAATCAAAAGTCCTCCTTTTAAGTTAAAATCCAGCTATAACATGGGTCACAAACCTATATACAAGGCTATAGAGCCTTTCTGCTGTTGAGTTATTGGATTTATCTTCTGGCTACACACCTGTCAAAACAGAACTGTTCAGGAAATTCCTTGGACAGCATCACTGATGGAGGGTAGAGGAAACTTTGGATAATACTGAGAAATTTCATTATCTACTCCTATCTTGGCCCATGAAGTTAATAGCTGAGCTACTTGGAATTTCCTATTAATGAATGAGAATAACCAATTTGGATTATTACTGGACTTGAGGTACTTGGAAAAAATTAACTCCCAAGCTACTTACATTTATTTACTTTGACCTTGTTTTTCTAGCTCAGTCCAAATTCTAGAGTTACCTTTGAAAAAACAGAAACTCTACTTAAGTAGTTCAGACCTCTTCCTTTCATTGCTCCCTTTGTGGAAACAGAGGATTCCTTTTGCCAGAGTTTCCACAAAGCTTTGAAAAGCTCCAAAAGCTTGTCAAAAAGTTTACATAAGAAATACATGCCACAAGATACCTGTCTCCCATTTTTCTTATAAGTTTACATATAGAAACAATTGAAAATCTTCATTAAGTATAGCAGGAAATGAATGCAATTATTAGATTATTAGAGCTGGAAGGGCCTTTTAAAACTGTCTACTCCATCTCCAACTCCATTTTGAGGAAACTGACATCTACAGAAGTAAAATGACTTGTCTAAAATCACAAGGATGTAAATTAAATAGCCAAAATTCAAATTTAGGTTCCCTGATTTCAAACTCATCCCATTTCCTAAATCAACCGTTTAAGTACAGAATGGGATTGCAGTTATCCTTTATTCTCAAAGAAGATCATGACATCAGGGAGGTGATGCCCTGATATGCAAGTGAACTATATTTAAGTGAGGGAGACCTTGCAAAGGCTCCAACCTCACATTCTCTTCTAGAGCCATCTGAGTCCAGTGACCAGCTATGTATCAGGACTACTGGAAATGGTCCTGAATGCAGTGAGAGACCTTGATCTTTTTAAGTTAAAGTCTTTAATAAGTCTCAGTTTGACTGAGGCATTGCCCATTCAGTGATTAAGGCTAGGTAAGAAAGAGATGAAGCAAAGAAAGAACATTTTTACCTAGTCCAAAAAAAAAAATGAACCTAGGAGGACAAGACCCCCAGGGTTTCTGACCAACACAGAAACTATTGCTATTTACATTCATGTAGAGCCTATCTGGGCTGAAAGAATGACCAAGAAATCTATTAAAGACCTTAGTTCAAAAAAGGTCAAAGTCTCCCACTGCATCCAGGGACATCTCCAGTCCTCCTGATCTCTATATGGTAACTGGACCCAGATGACTTCAGAAGAAAAACTGAGACCAGTGATTTTGCAAAGCCCCCCCTAACTTAAATCCAATTAACTTATATGCATTGGCATCATCTTCGTGATGTTATGGTCTTCTTTGAGAACAAAGGACAAACAACAACCTCTATGAGAAGTACGTGTAGGCTCCACTGTTGACCAATTGGGCTCTTTCTTTCTTTTTTTCCCTTCCTCCTTTCCTCCCTCCTTCCCTCCCTCCCTCCCTTCCTTCCTTCCTTCCTTCCTTCCTTCCTTCCTTCCTTCCTTCCTTCCTTCCTTCCTTCCTTCCTTCCTTCCTTCCTTCCAATTTTAAGCCCAATACTCTAAATATTGCACTACCTAGTTGCCTTAGACTTAGAAAATTATGGAGAAAATGTTAATAAAGCAGATTAAATTTATAAGTGTGTATGCATAATTACAATGCCCCCCCTGCAGCTACTTGTTAAACATTTACTAGCACAGCACTAGGTCTGTCAAAGTCATCATTGGAAATCTGAGTTTCCAAGCAATAATTTGCAAAATACACCTCTCCACCCCCTAGCCCCCCTGCCCCCTGCCCCCCCCCCCCAGATAGAATGACCAAGGGGGAAATCAAGGAAGCAGCAGAAGGGAAAAATACTGAGGAGTAAAGAAAAGAATAAGAGACAAATATGATGGAAAATGACTTCAGGGCTAACCCTGCTCCCAAATCACCTAAACCTCTAAAACTGATATATTTAACCCATGACTTTTCTGTCTAGGAGATAATGTGAATTTTAGTTTATTTTGACCTAATGAGAGGAGAAAGAGTACAACTGGAAGAAGAAAAAAATCACTATTTCTCCCCTCTTTCAACACCTGTTTTTTCTATTATTTTAGCCTGGCACAGAAGACAAATTAGTTTTGTTTAATGGATACAGCTGGTCTGTCAATCACAAGACACACATGGAAAAAAGTCCTCATTTCAAGATCCTTTTAAAAATGTAATCTGTTACATAGGTGAGAGATGGGGGGTAGGGAAAATTCAAATTGAGGATGAACATGGCTTCTTAGTAAAACATTGAATTTTGAATATATTTCTGAAATTACTGGGTTTCCCTATGTAGTAGATCTTGACAATAATAATAATAATGACAATATGAAAGAAATGATTATTAATAACCAATGATTTGAGGAGATTCAAATTTTTCCCTTTTTTAAAAATCCCCAATTTAAAGACTTCACTCTCTGAAGGTTGAGCCATTCTTCTCCTCAATCCCTTATGGTAGGAGAGTCATAGTGTTCCATTTAGGTGTGGGTGGGGATAAATTCTTTAATGATGATGATGATGTTTGTCTTTTGTTCTAGAAGATCATGACATCAGGGAAGGTGACAATGCTATGGCAAGCACAAGAATTGGATTTTAGTGACTGTGCTAAGTCACCAGCCATACTTTTCCCTCCAGAGCCTTCTGAGTCCAGTGGCCAAATATGAATCAGAATGACTGGAGATAGCTCTGGATGCAAGGCAATCAGAGTTAAGTGACTTGCTAAAGGTCACACAACTAGTAAGTGTCTGTGGCTGGATTTGAACTCCCATCCTCTTGACTCCAAGGTCAGTGGTCTATCCACTGTGCTACTTAGTTGTCCCAAATTCTTTGAATACACTGCTAAAATCAAAGTTCAGGTCCAGTCCTTCATTGTAATATTTATTTTCTCATTAATTGTTAACCAGTCAGAGTTGATTATCACCCTCAGATACACTCCTCATAGTGACATGATTGTCTTGTTCCGAGACAGGGCCAAGGGACCTTTTTATCCTATCAAGGGTCATTTGAATATTTAGAATTTCATTCCTAGACTATATGTGGTCAAACATTTAATTATTTCATTCCTAAAAAGCTACTAGATTTATTGAATTTCAAGTCTGTCTGCCATTGCCTTGGCAATGCCTGCCCAAAATGACCTGTGGGGCCAAAAGTTCCTCACCTCTGGTAAGAAAAAGAAGTCAAATGACTAACCTTTCATTGGAATAATTAATAAAATGATTAAATACTCAAAAATTGTTTCTCTTAGACCTTTCTAAATTCAATAGATGATAATAATAGATTATATTCCTTATAAATAGAGCACCAGACTTGAATTCAAATCAATGAAATATTTGTAAAACACTTAGCACTATGTAAGCAAAATGTAAAGTGCAAAGAACTTAACAAATAATAAGTTCTCTATAAATACTATTGTTATTTGGCCACTTACAGGTTGTAGAGTACTCTGTACATTATCATTTAATCCTCACAACTCCAAGGCAGTAGGTAAGTTAGATATTATTATCCTTGTCTTAAAGATGAGAAAATTGACATACCAAAAGGAAAAATTAATGTTTGAGGTAACACAGCTAGTGATATAGGCAACACTTTCTATTCTGAATAACAAGAAGATCATTATTTTTGGCATTCTATATTGCAATGTTTTTCTACTTCTCCTTTAGTTTAGATACTTTTTATTCATAAAGTTGTCTTTGGCCAACAAAAGGTCAATGAGGAAACTGAGTTGCCCAGAATCACACAGCCATTAAGGGTATGAGGCTTGATGTGAACTCTGGACTTCCAGGTCCAAACCCAGAACTTTATCCATTGTGCCCTCTAGATGCTCTTGCTGGTATGTATTTAGAGCCTGGTTTCAGTTACAATAAACCATCAGTAGGTGACAAGGGGAGGTCAGGCTGGCAGACAGATGGTCAACATCAAGGAGGTCTGACAGCAAGCAATGAGAACAAGACACGAGGGCTCTAGTTCAAGGAACTGGGTTTTAGCCCTTGGGAAGAATGGTGAGATGGCAAAGCAGGTTTCCAATTCCTGAGAAGCTGCCCATTACTCAAGTTGGGTGCAAGATCCTAACAGCTAGGATGAGCAGCTTGTTGCTGAGGATAGTTGGGGTAAGGATCTTTCTAGTATTTCTGTTTACAGACCTGTTTATTAAGGCCTACAACAGAGCCTGCGGGTGGATATGGGCTGAATTAAGTGGCTTCAGTTAGAGAAATATAGGAGCAAGAACTCAAGTCAGTGAGGGCTTATGTTGGATGGCTTCATTTTTCTCAGGAATGCAAGAATCAATATAATCAAAGAAAGGGGGCGGCTAGGTGGCGTAGTGGATAAAGCACTGGCCCTGGAGTCAGGAGTACCTGGGTTCAAATCCAGTCTCAGACACTTGATAATTACCTAGCTGTGTGGCCTTGGGCAAGCCACTTAATGCCATTTGCCTTGCAAAAACCTAAAAAAAATATATTCAAAGAAAGAATAATGATTTGAGAAGTGTGGAGACATGTGGATCAATCATTGTGGGGAATACAGTAGATAGTCAAAAGGATGGTCCAGTGGACAGAACTCTGTACATGGCGTCAAAGAGCCTAAGTAACCATCCTCTGATGCTTACTACTTGTATAACATTGAATAAAGCACTTAACTTCCTTAGGTTTCAATTTCCTTATCTATGAAATGAGGGAATTAGTCTAGGTGACCTTTAAGCTTCCTTCTAGCTCTATATGTTTGATCCTATGATTTCAGAGTAGCCAGCCTTTGCTTACAGGGAATTATATACTTGGAAGAAATTTTCCTGCAGAATATTAGAAAATAATGCCTTTGGAGTACTAAGAATTGTACTGCCAAATATTCTTTTACAAATAGCATTTTTCCAAGGTTAGCTCACTCAAGAATACTCTACTGGACAACCTAGAAGAGTAACTGCAGAAGGGCATGATTCACTATCCTAGCTGTGAATATTAGGAATCTCTCACCTGGTCATCATTTATTTGTAGCTGAGTTGGTAAATGGTTTCTTAGATAATGAAGAACAAAGATGGGACAGAATTCAAGGAGAGCAAAACAGTTTCTTTAAAAGAAATAAGAAAGGAAACATGGGTCTAGTAGATGTTAGAGAGCATGAATTTATAATGAACCAAATCAGCACAGTTTCATAATGCCCCCACAGTGCTCATCAGGCTGGGAAGAAAGAACAAAGCCTATGGAGCCTTCCATGGGATGGGAATAACAGGTATGGCAGAATAATAGTAGTCCACCTTTACATGATGCTTTGGAGTTTATAAAACATGCTACCAATAAAGTAGGCTGTGTAAATACAATTATCTTCATTTTTATGGATCAGAGAAGGGTCAGAGAAGTTATGTGATTTGCCCATAGACCCATAGCTGGAAAATGTCAGAGTTGGGAGGTAAACCCAGGTACTGGTTTTTCTGGATTGATTAAAGAAAATGCTCTTTTTAACTATACCATTGACTCTACTGACCTCAAAAGTCAAATTAGCAAAGCTATCACTAAAACAGACCAAGGGGGTCCAGGCTGATCAAGGGAAATCAATTCAAATGAGTTCAATCCTTTGTTTTGCCAAAAAACCTCAAAGATTTAGAGATTAGCTAAGAAGGAAGGATAACAGAACTGAAATCATAAAGAATAGGGACCACAGGAATGAAAAAAATAGAGAGAGTCATCAAAGAAAAAGTTTCATAGTTTGGAATGAGGCAATTCTAATGATGATTTGGTCCTAAGAAGTAGCTTTACTCATGGAAAGGAGATTCTGTTTTTAATTAACAGGTTGAAACTGTAAGCCTACACACTGAAGCCAGAAGGAATAACTAACAAGGATTAACTGGAGGAAAAGGGTCATGAGCCATGTATTGAAGCCAACTAGACAGGTTAGAGGAAACATGCCCTTTATATCTGTAGATGATGACAACAAACTCCCTCCTCACTTCCATCTCTTTGAATCCCTAGTGTTCTTCAAAACTCAGTTCAAGGGCTAGCTACTTCCTGAATCCTTTCTTGATTCCACTACCCCCCCTCCAGCTGTTAATTATTTTCTCCCAAAATTACTTTTTATTCATTTTTTCTGTCTGCCTTTCCACACATATCAATACATGGCATCTCCCTCAATAGAATGTAATAAGCTCCTTGAGATCAGGAGTTGTTTCATTTTTGCTTGAATAATACCACTCCTTAGCATAGGACCTAACATAGAATTGGCACTTAAATCCTGGTTGCTTAATTGACTAACAATGAGAGGGATAACAAGTACAAAGGTGTTTTTATTTTTGGTTTTGGTTTTTCAGAGAAGTTGGTGCAATGAAGATCAGGAAGAATCAGTGTGGCAGAAGGCTACCTCAATTTATCTGTAAAATGAAAATAATGCTGTTGTGTGGTGAGGAAAGAATCTTGCAAATGTTAAAATGTTATATAAAATCAAGTTACTTTAATCATCATTAATACCCATTCTTTATCCTGAGGATGAGGAGAAGAATTAGGAGAAGCTACCTTGTTTGGAGAGGAGTGATATGATCAGAGAAAAGTGAGGTCACAAAGGAAAAGACTAATGAAAGGGTAAATGGGTGGAGTTCTTCTAGCCATGAGAATATTTAAGCTGGGCAAGAGCAAATGTATGGGAGGAAAAAGCAATGGAAGAATTTGTGCCCCAAACTAGATAACTGAGATGAAGAGCAGTGATAAAGGATAACTTAATAACAGGAAGAGTTTACAGAACTAAGCCTTCAAATTTCTCTTTGGAATGCTATTTTTGGCCTCTGAAATTGTACTTTCTGGATGCTGGACTTTCCTTAATAATAAATTGCTGTTTATGGGGAGGTGGGTTTGTAGCCTTCATCCTTAACTTTCTAGGAAATTTTTATCATCTGATTTATCTAATCAACAAATCTATTCACCTACTCCCACAATTGAGAGTCCCACTCCAACAACATAGGAGCTCCACAGAGCAATAACTTATTTTTTATCCTTCCTCTGACTGGGCACACAGCAGACACTGCCTTCCTTCAACAAATTCCTTGTGAATTAATGGCTATGTGAAATAGAATTAGTGTGCATATCATGGAAACAATGTAAAGATTATCAAATTGCCTTCTGTTGGGGGGGGGGGGAATGGAGGGAGTGGGAAAATTGTAAAATTCAAAACCTCACCAAAAAATGATTGGTAGAAACTACTAGTGTATATAATTGGAAAACAAACAATATATTTATTAAAAAAAGCAATAGAATTAGTGTCATTTCTTATGGATTTTTTCCCCATTTCTAAAGCAGGATGTCAAGAGGAAATGATTTCCAGGGGCATAGATAGAAAGTGGATCACATTTGGATCTTGGAAGGGTCAACTGTTCTTCAAAAGAAGTTCAACATTATTCTTATTAGGAGTAACAAGAACAAAAACAATGATGCCTTTAAAATATTTACTATCATTATTTATAAGAGAATAGCAGAAGAAATTAATTGAAATGAAATCAGATAGAGTTCAAGACCCAGTTCAGACCCAAGTTGTGGGAACTTGGGGAAAATAGTTCTTTCTCGTTCTGAGCCTTAGTTTCCTTATTTATCAAATGGGTATAATGACCTGCTCTGTTATTTGACAGAGCTAATATAAGAATCAAAGGAAATATGAAAATGCTTTGAAAATTAAAAAAGGAAAAGTATGAAGCTAAATCTTTTTGTTTGGTATTTTTCCCATTGAGGAAGCAACATATAGTAGGAGCCAGAAACCCAAGTCCCAATTCTGATATTTGCTAGGTAACTTTGGGCAAGTCAATGGGCATCTCTGAACTTCAGTTTCTTCATCCATAAACTGAGATCATAATCCTTAGACTACTTACATCATGTGTGTATTACAGGAAAAGTTCTCTGTAAAATGTAGAGTACCATATAAAGGAGATCTGCCATTATTATGCCTTTTATTACTGTTTACTGAGGCCAGTGCTAGGGTTTCCAGTCTCATTCTGACCAGTTAGTGTTGTTAGATTTCAGAGTCTACACCCCTAATTCCAGTCATTCATTTCATATACATATATACAATAAGATTGAGTCAAAAAATGCTCCTTACAATGGGCTACAGGGATTTCTTCCAAAATCTCTCTGGGATAACCCAGACCTGAGTATTATAATAAATATTTCTTCAGATGCCACATACTTTTAAATGATTAGGAGTCCAATAATATTATCTATCTTTCCCTTTCTCTTATATGAAAGTTAGTGTAGAATATTTATAAAGGAAGATGCTTCAACAATGGATGTTATAATTGATTGATTTCTGGAAAAGATTTACAATGAAATAAAAATCTCAAAATATTTCATTCCAAGAAAGCTAAATTCCCAAGATCCTTTTGTCCTCTGTGATTACAAAGAATCAAATGGAGAAGAAGAAAATGGCCCTTCTCTAGGGAAACACTATTGGTTCATATTAGCACTATGTTGCTTAAGGCAACCAATTCTGTACAAACAACCCAATCCCATGGAGGAAGAAAATGGATTCATGAGAGGAAAACTTCTGGCAGATCCTCTCCCAACCTCTGAGGAAATTTCCTTTCTAGATTCTAATTTTTTATAAGAATTAGACAAAAGCAATCTAACAAAGCAAGCTGGGTAAGCCTTTCACTGGAGCCAGTACTAAATTATAATGTATTTGAAACACAACTGAAAAACAGAATGAATTTGCAAATAGCTAATCTGGAACATAAAATTCAATAGCTTCTTAACATATAACATCTAGATTTAGTTGTTCTTACCTCTCCAGTTTCTTTTTACTCTGATACAGCATTGAGATGGAATGGGCTAATTCAAAATATATCTAATGAAAGAATCTAGAGTTCACAAATGAAAAGAAAAGACCTTTTCCTAGAAGGCAGGACTCTAAGGAGATAAGTACTATTTTACTTATAAAATTTTATATATAGATTCCCAAACAGTACTTTGAAAATAGGTCTGGGGGGGGGGGTGCAGCTAGGTGGCACAGTGGATAAAAGCACTGGCCCTGGAGTCAGGAGGACCTGAGTTCAAATGTGACCTCAGATACTTAATAATTGCCTAGCTGTATGACTTTGGGCAAATCACTTAACTCTACTGCCTTGCAAAAAAAAAAAAGAAAAGAAAATGGGACTGGGTCTCTGTCCTAGGCACCCCTCTAGCCCTTCATGATAGTTTAAGAAATAAAACAACAGAAGGAATAATATACTCCTGTTTACATTACACTTTAAGATTTGCCATGCATCTTACATATATAATGTGTTTTGATTCTCACAGCCATAAGAAGTAGGTACTATTATTATCTACGTTTAATAAATGAGGAAACTTAGATTGAGGAAAATTAAGTGACTTGCATAGGGTCACAGGACACAAACTCATTTTCCTATTTTCTAAACCTAACACTCTAACACTGCTTCACTGCTGCTTCTATGCAACATTATGAGTAATTAATATATTTTTCAAAAGACAGATCAAAATACCCAACAGGTTCATGGGACAACATAGAAAGGATTTCAAGGAGACTACAGTGCTGGGAATAATTCCATGAATTAAGACTTCCATGCCTATCCCATTAACTTGGTCCTATCATTGACATATCTTCAATTTCTTCCCTAGTCATTCTGTCCTATTAGCTCCTAATTCTTCTCACCTCCTAGCTTTAGAAAGGTTCACCATATAGAACAGTGAAATTGGTAAAACAAAGAAAATACAACACCATTACTTGCTTCTTATCAACAGAATGTAAACACTTCCATACTTGGGTATGTATGTGAAAGGAAAATGGAATCATAAATGTTCACTGGAACAGACAAAAAAAAAATCTGAAAACTGTCACTGATCACCAAAAGAAAAAAAGTTAGAAAGATGAACTATGATCTAGTTTGAATTACAAATTAATTATGAAGAATCCAAGAGAAATGTATCTATTTTCTCCTCCTTTTGCCTTTTTTTCCTTTATAAGAAGAAAATGGTGACTAGCACTATACTAAATCAAAAATATTTGTGGAATACATGTAGAATGTATGTTGTTTATCTTTAAAAGTCTTAATTATCTTCTAAAACCATCTCCAAAATCTTATGAATCTACACGATTTTTTAAAAAAATACTGCTTCTATCTGTCTTAGGTACTTTAGCAGGGTGGTACTAGGAGAGTAATGAAATCTCAGTTCAAGTCTCACCTTTGAGAGTTATTAGTCATATGTATTGGTGACTCAACTAAAATCTTTGGGACTTGAGAAACTCATTAAGACTATATTTTAGCAGGTGGCTAGGTAGTGCAGTGGATAGAGCACCGGCCCTGGAGTCAGGAGTACCTGAGTTCAAATTCGACCTCAGACACTTAATGACCTAGCCATGTGGCCTTGGGCAAGCCACTTAACCCTATTGCCTTGAAAAAACTTAAAAAAAAAGAACAACAAAAAAGACTATATTTTAAGTGACTTGTGCTAAGCCTCATTTCTGTAACAACAAAATCATAAGTTCTTATTTTTCTTCATATATTGATAGACTTAGGTTCTTTAATTAATTATTAGAATTCACAATTTTTTCTTTTTATTTATTTTCATCTATCTGCACATGCATATTTCAAGTTACAAAATTTCCTTCCACCCCCCTTCCCACCCACCTCCCCTCAGCAATGAACAGTCAGTTAGCATTGTACATAGATATTTTGATAAACATATTTTCAGATTCATATTAATTATTTTGGTATGAGGAATTAGGATTAAGGGAAAGAGATAACATAGATAATTTTTAAAAGGTGTTAATCAGATTCTGAAGGGTTGGTTTTTGTGTGTCTGTTTGTTTTGTTTTATTTTGTTTTACTTCATCTGGATGGGGATAACTTAGTCCATAGTGGGTCTAATACATTTGTCTTCACTCTGAACTGCTGAGAGGTGCTGCTTTCATCAAGTTTCTTCATCTTACAGTGTTTTTGTTGATGTGTATATTGTTCTTTTGGTTCTATTCCCTTCACTCAGCATCAGATCCAAACACAATTTCTTTTTCTCAAAGCTACCCCAGGATTTTTACCAGACACATTGCAAATAGTTTAATTTTACTTAAGAGTCTTGGGGCATAGTAATAACCAACAGCAAACCTCAGTGGTAAAGTAAGATAGATGTGCATTCATGGGGTACACGTCAATAATATTATCTTAAACTTGAGTTTCAAGTAGCATTAAGTTCTCCCATGTTCCTGTCTGAAAGGCACTGAATGGCATTATTCAAATTAAATAGTCCACAAATACTTACTGAGGAATCCTTTGTTTGGAGCAATGCATCGGGCGTTACTGGGGTGGGGGAGAGATAAAGTCTAGGTCAGAACTGGAGGAGTTAGCCAGGTAAGTAATTCCCAGTATTCATTCAGTGGAACAACAAAAAAGAAAAATCTTAACAGGAGATTCATGAAGCATGTCAGACTTTTCTTTCTTTTCCTTTCTACAATTTCTATTTTATGTCTCTGAAGCAAACAGCTGATAACTTTTCCAGAGACCTAAATTTATTCAAACAAAAGCAAAAAATGGGTGGGTAAAAACTGAAGGTATGAGGTCCAGGAAATATTTTCCTATAGTAAGTGTGATCCCTCATAGATAGCTAAGCTACAATGCTCTATGCTAATGACTTTTTCTTAAATTTCCAAAATTATGGAGGTAAGGGTCTCTTCTCCTTAGCTGAACCCTTAGTTTCCCGGATTTCCTTCAAGATTCAGCTCGAAGGTCACCTTCTGCATGAAGTGCTTGTACCTTCCCTCTACAATAATTTTCCATCTTAGGTATATATATTTTATATGTACATAGCTATTTGCAGGTTGTCCCTTTCATTTAACATGAGTTCCTTGAGGGCAGAGATTTTATTTCTGCCTTTTGTTTTATGCCAGAACTGAGCATTGTACATGGCACCAAGTGATGTTTTTTTGATGATGATATTTGTCCTTCATTGTCAAACAGCATCATGAATTGGATTTGCGGGAGGGTGCTGTGCTAAGTCATCAGCATACAATAAGCACTTAAATACTTGCTGAATGATTGACTATAGAGTAATCTTATAAGGTCAGAGTTTCAGATTATTATGACAAATCAATTTCTTTTTATTATCTAATTCTTCAAGTCCTCCAGGGCTGTGGTAGTTGAATTATACTAAATTTTCCTCTTTGCATAATATCATCAGGAAGAGTTAGATCTTATATTCAGAAAGACCTATTTTCATGAAAGCTAGCAAAGATGTCTTCCATAACAGTTTGAACATGGAAGGAATAAACTTAAGAAATGGTTAAGGTGAGAAGGAAGAACCTCTAATATAAAGGATTAAAAATTAAGTGCAGGATAGAGATGACCAAAAAGCATTAACTATCATGACTATGATAATTGCTCATACTTGAAGCTGTACAAGAAGAATTATCTCCACTAATGGGTTCAAATCCTGGGTCTGTCATTTACTCCTTATGTGATACTGGACAAGTCGTTAACACCTGAGGCCTCCTTTTCTACATTTACAAAATGAAGTTGTTAGACTAGATGGTTTCTTCCAACACAGTCCTAAATTTATGATCCTATATCATGTTGGACATGACATTTTAAGAATCACTGACTTGGGAGTCATTATTAGATCTGCAACTAAGGGCAAGTATATTTTTCTGGGCTTCATTTTCCCCACATATAAAATGAAGGGGTTGGAGTTGATAGCCTCTAAGAACTTTTCTAAGGCTAAGTTCCAGAATTCTATGGTTTGAAGAAATGTCCACAACCACATCAAATTAACTAGAATAACATTTCTTTTGTACAGATTCTCAGTTGACTCTATTTTCATTTCAAATTGTTATGGTGTAGGGGCGGCTAGGTGGCACAGTGGATAAAGCACTGGCCCTGGAGTCAGGAGTACCTGAGTTCAAATCAGGCCTCAGACAGTTAATAATTACCTAGCTGTGTGGTCTTGGGCAAGCCACTTTACCCCACTGCCTTGCAAAAAAAAGATCAAATGAATAAATTGTTATGGTGTCTCTCAGATTACATCTTCTTATCTGAAAGTACAGCTAACATCTTTTCCCAATTCCATCAGTGTTTAAATACATTCTATATGTAGAACATTCTATATGATATATGTGCTAGGCAAAGGGGCAGATATAAAATTAGGTAATTCACATTTTGTATCCTCATTTATGTTTTTTTTTTTCTGAAACCTGGCTTCCTTGATGAGAGTCACAAGATCAGAAACCTATAGCTACAAAAGATGCTGGTGGTTATCTGTTCAAGGTGTGTCATTTTATAAATGAGGAAACTGAAGCCCAGAGAGAATGAGTGACTTTTCCATGTTCACAAAGATTACATATCAAACCTAAAATTCAATTCCAGATCAAATAGTTAAGACAATGACTTGAAGAAGAGATTTTATTTACCTACCTCACTTTGTGAGGATATTGGATATTGGATATTCTCATGGCTAGAAGAACTCCACCCATTTACTACACTATTATTGTGTCCAATATATTGATATTTAAATAGCTTGGAAAGCATCTTTTCTAGTATCTATCAGGAATAGACTTCAAGAAGGAGGTTGTGCCTTTACCAAGTGAATATGATGAGCTTATTGTGAGTTGTATAAATTTAAAGTATTTAAGAAAAGGTATAGGCAGAAACTTTTTCTAGGCTAAATTTAGGTGACAGGGTATTTTTGAAGTAAGAGTATTCTTCCTATCCAAATGAAAGAACAAAGTCTTGTAATTCAGATAGTCAAACTTCTACCCTTTCAATGTTCACAAAATGCTCAAGTAGGGCAATTGCTATCTTCAGATTTTGACATTTAATACAGATGTGATGTCATAATTATCTTTCAAAAACAGTATATTTCAACAAGAATAATGTATTTGGAGTCATGTGGTTAGAGTTTGAATGAGTCTGCTACTTATTATTTATATGAGTATAGATAAGAAACTCATTTCTTTAGACTATACATAAAATAGAAAGGTTGGAATGGTTGATACCTGAAGTCAATCTATCAATAAGCATTTATTTATTAAAGTCTATTATGTGCTGTGCCCTATATTAGGTAATGAGAATACAAAGACAAAGAAATAATCCCTATTCTTAAGCATGTTCTTTTCCACTTTTCCTGTCGATAACTCTTTCCCCCTCCTATTAGACAATGATCACATTTCATTACCACCCCTGCAGGAGGGAATTCAGAACCCCCTTTCTACTTGGACCTTTAGGAGCAATCTACTCTTCCCATTAATGATGGAGAACAGATATAGATGCTCATATAGCTTGGATGAACAGACAAATGACCAACTAAAATCCTTCCTGAAAGATGGAGGACCTCTTAAGTCTTACCAATTACTCTATTGCTGCATCCTCCATCTGACCAGCTAATGTAGCTAAGGATCTTTGGGGTCTTACCATCAATCCCTATTCCATATCCTTAATAATTCCTGCCTTTTCCTTGGACATTGTAGTTGAACTCTCTTATAATTAAGAGAGAATATAAAAGGTTTTCTGTACAAAATGGAATTTTAATTGAGAAATAGCAAGTAGACAAGAATGACACCTACAATTATGAGCCCTGAGGACCTGGAAGGATGATGTTGCCTTCTGTAAGAATTGAAAAGGTAAGAGGTGGAAAGAGTTTAGGGGAAAAGATAATGAGTCTGGTTTTGGTCATGTTGAGTTTAAGACATTTCATTCTCTTTAAATGGTAGATGATGATTCTTAGGAACCTTTCATGGTTATATGCTAGCTTGAATTCTGAGAGCTTAAGTTGGTCTATTTACCATGAGGTAAAAACACTTATTTCAGAGAAAAAAGTAAGTCAAAGCTTAGAGGTCACCCTACCACTCTAGCAAGACATCATTTTGATGAGAGAAGTATAAGGAAAAACACATGGTCTAAATTTGCCTTGAACTGCATGTAAGTTTAAATATGATGTGCTTGGCAAAACACAGATTGGGTTTTGCCAAAACAGAATGTTTAAAATATAGTATTTGGTAGAGCACAAAAAAAGTACATCTATCCATCCCTCAAAACTTAATTCCACAGAAGGAAACACTTGGCTACTTGACAAAGAAAATAGAGAGCAGCAACAGACTCTGGTTTGTTAGTACTCTCAATTTTAATGCTGTGCCCCAACTTTCCCCTGAAAGAACTATAAATTGATAGTCACATTTTATGCATGAGCACACCCAACTGTGGTTAAGTTAGATGAGTAATGTAGTGAAAAAAACCACTTGAGGTTAAGAGACCTCAGTTCTAGACCTAGCTAGCTGTGATTCCTACCAAGAATCTGTCACCACAGATTCTTGAAAAGATGAAAATAATAAAATGATTGACTTTTATATAGCCCTTGAAAGTTTGTAAGATGCTTACATATATTATCTCATATTAAATCTTGGAGTGTATTACTAACCTCAATACCCTTGGTCACATCATTACATCACTATTATATTTCAGAGACAGGATTGAAATATAGATAATTTCTGACTCCAAGTCTATACTCTATTCCTTAGGACATGCTGTCTCTTTGAATGGATGTTTTGTGATCACCTAAATAAAAAAATGATCACCAATAATGAGAGTTCATTAAGATAAGTTCAAACCTCTCATCATTCTTTTCTGTCCCTTATGTCACACTATTCCTTTATACATCAATTCTTACTGCACATTTACTATATTTCAACTCAGCTGGATTAGTCACTTTTCCTTATATATATTCAGTGCTTTCCTGTTTTTAGATCTTTATTTATGTCATTTACTGTACCTAGAATCCCCATCCCTATATTAGTTTATCTTTTAAAATCTGATTTATACCTAAAGGCCTAGCTCAAATATCACTTCTTCCAGACCACCATCTTTCCTTATTATAACCTCTCCTAGACTTTAAAAAAAATCCATTCTATGTCATTAATGCAATTTTTTTTTGGGGGGGGGGACTTACTATCTAGCATTGACTACATATATTCTGGGCTTATAATACTAAGATTAAATTTAAAGGGACCATTGAAGCCTAGGCTTTGGAGTATGTTTTTGTTGTTGTATGTAGTGTGGTAATGGTGGTGTTTGTGTGAGTATATATTGTACAGTATGTTGACATCTGCATGGGAGGGATATATCTGGATGGGAGGGATATATCTTGGCAGCAAGTCATGTGAAAATGATTTTAATTAAAATAAGTTAAATATAAGCCCACAATGTGACATGGCCACTAAAAATCTAATGTAACCTTAGGCTGAAGTAACAGAAGCATAGTAATGAGATCCAGAGAGGTAATGTTCTGGTCAGATAATATATAGGGTGTTAGGTCCAATTTTAGATTCTAACAACCTTCACAAACCAGTTGATGTCCAGGAGAACAAAAAGGACAGGAACAATTTGTAAACCTTATTACCTGAAAATTAAGTAATAGTTATTCAAAAGAAGAGAAGCATAAAACAATTAATTTTGGTAAGGGAGAGAAGGATTAGGTCATTGTTTGGTTCTCTTTATTATCTTCCAGAGTGTTGATTATACCAAATCTCCAGGGCTTGGATAATTGTTGGTCGATTCACACCTCACAGAGGATGAGCAATTAAATTTCAGAATTGGGGATAATTGGATTGGTCCAGGCTATTATGGAACTTAGCTATTTCTTTGTTTTTGGTTTATAAAAGGAAGCAAACAGACCTGGTAGAATAGCTAAATCAGACATCCACAGACAGCTGAGTCTTGACAGAAAACTTTAGAGAGTATAGGGAGGAAGGGTTAGCAATTTATATCTTGAGTATATTTCCAGCTGGCCCAAGAGAAGGGCAAGAATTCAGGACAGTTGTAGAGTGGCAAAACTTCCTTTCAAGTTCCTGAACCAAGTTGTGGAGACATAATAACATGTCCTGTCAATCTGAGAAAGGACAGCCATGGAGAAGGGAACAACAGGCTGAGTGGTAGGATTAACTGAACTCTTCAGGTGGTCATGAAATACAAGCTTTCTGAGAGTTTCTTCATACTTCCTGGACAGAAGTTTTAGTGCAAGGCCCCTTAGGAGGAGGAGCAGCATAGAACTGAGTCAAAATATTAGAGGAGTAAAACCTAAACTTTGTACTCTACTACTACCATTCAGATAGTGCATATCTGATAAGAGTTTTGGTTTTTTTGGGAAGGGCATATAGAGGTCTAACTGTCTCAGGGATGGAAAGTAAGACCTCCTGGAATGTGAGGTACTGGATTTTTCTCCTACAAGGAGTTTAAACCTTTAGTGTCAAGTAACTGAAGGGCTATATAGTTACCTGGAGTGAAGTTAGACAATATGGAAAGGATAAGAAAATTGTATTAACTAGGTATGAGCTATTGAAATCCTTTATGTTTTTCTGCATTTTATATAGAAGATAAGAGAGGAATCTTTTAAATTTGCATCTAAAGACCTAACCATGACCTATACTTTAAGGTTCCCAGAATTACCTCTAAGTGCATGTAAAATAGTGATAATTTGGGGGAATAGCCTCAAAGATTGAACCAGGTCTTGATTAACGTGGAACTTGGGGGTCTCATCCACTGGTCACAGAATATTGGAACTCATGTCTATCAGCACTTGAGATACCTGAAGGCAACATGGATTAGACTTATGTTATGTTGCTCCTGTGGGCAGAGTTAGGATTAAAAGGTAGATATTAGAAAGAGGCAAATGTTGTTTCAACATATAGAACAATTCTCTAAGAATTACAACTCTTCAAACCTGGAATGGGTTTATCAAAAGAGAGTTACGATTTTCATATTCAACAATATGATATGTGTAATGAATTTAATAATAACAATTTAGTTTCTAGAGGTCCTTTTTATAGGCAGACTCAGAGAGAACAAAGTTGCTGGAGAGATCTATCAATCCTGACAGGGTCTGCATTCTTTCCCTGACCTACATTTACCTGTTCTGTACCAAAGCAAAAATATCATGTATTATTTTCATCCAGTTCTATACAATTTTGACTCTTTGCCCAAGACTATACAATCAATTTGTCCATTCCCAATGGACTCAAGGTTAACTATGCTGTCCTACTTGGATGATCATGGTTCCCAAAACCTGGATGTGGTTGTTGTATTGTCCTGCACTGGTGAGTTTATCCTAAGGAAAAAATCACTTAAGCTACCAAAATGATTATTCTATGCTCCGCCTTCCCTTTCCCTTCCCACTTATGATCATATATGTAATATCTGGTCCCACTATAAATAAGATGGAGAAATCCCAAGATTTGCATATCTGTTCCTTGCAATGAAAGTAGTTAACTAAACTGCTACATGGCAGTTTCTCTGGCCTACTCTTTTATACACAGGTTAGAGACTAGCACAGTAAAAATTCTGTTAACAAGTTACATTAGGAGAGTATAAATTCCCTGAGATTGCAGGTGTTCAAGCAGGTAATTATCCAATCTCTGTGGAATACATCTTCATTGGGTGAAAAGCTGGACTACCAGGTATCTTCTTAATTAATTCCTTAGAATTTGTTAGCTTCTAAATGCTTAGATTCAATCACCCAAGACTTAAGTGACTGCCTATTTAACAGTAAGAACTTGAATGAGATGTCCAAGAACTATTTCTTATTTATCTTTGTACTGTATTGACCATACATCCATCTGGTGGCTTTGGACTGATTTTTCCTCATCTTTCTTGATCTATTTATGCTGTCTTACTTTTCTTTAGATAGCTAACTCCACCAGACTGCTTTTCTTCACTTTCTGATACCCACCTCATTGTTCTGGATTTAAGTCCTATAGCTAATTCTAAGGTTCGAAATAACATACTAATATCTAATCATTTCCATAAGGTAAAAATGTTTTGAATGAAGTTGCTTCTCTCTCTATTGCTGCCTCCAGTCCTCACATTCCTCATACCACATTAATGCCTGTAGTGTACACACATGATTTTATATAGAAAGTTTGATTTTTTTTAAAGTCAAAGAAAAACATCACTATAGAAGCTTGTTCCATTTCAGAAATCTCAGTGATTCCCTTGTTGGAAACAATTTCAAAAGCAAGGTTCCTTCCACTCTCTCTTTCATTTTATCTACTGATTTGAAATTATATTGCATTGAACTGTTTCTTTACAATGAAGACTGAAAGGGCTTTTCAGCTTTGTCAAAACCAGAAATGTTTATCAGAAGAGGGGGAAAAGGAAAAGATGGTTGGAATGAAAAGACACTCTTACCTAACCTTGATGTTACTGGCATTTCCTTTGACAATGAGCCAAACCCAAGTGTAGAACCAAGATGAACTGAGTTATAATCCTTAGCCTGCTTCATATCCTGTGATTAAACCAAGGTGAGGAAATTAATTTGTTTTCCTTCCCCTAATTATCCCCAAGGAGGAAAAATGAGAGAAAAGTGTAGGCAGGATTCAGAAAGTTTCCATTTACAATTATGCAACCAGACAGAATTGCCTTGTACTGTCTGCTGAATCCCCAACTGAACTCCTGTTTATGATGACAAAAGTTGTCCATCCTGAGCAATACATTACAGAATAGGAGCCAAGTCAACAGGCAGGGAGCTCAGGTACTGTAACACTTCCAACACAAATAGGAGGATTTTACCCGGCCCTCCAGGACTTCAAAGGTCTAAGGGGAACTGAACAGTAACTGTTCATAGCTATTATTCAGAGCTTGCTGTGTTTCTGAGGGAAAGATACTTAGTCTCATGACTGAAGTCGAAATTCCATTGTGCCTCTGAAACCCTGTATCTTCCTTTCTCACCTTTCCACCTCTACTGCAAACTCATACAGAGAAGAAATTTGAGCTTATAGAAAACAAATAAGAAACACTTTTTCTCAAGGCCTTTCTGTCTTAGAATTTCAGAGCTCTCAAAGATAAAATAACTATCACTCCCATCCTTAAAAACAAAACAAACAAAATAAAAAGACCAAACCTTCACCAGATCCTATCATTCCCACTGGTTATCATCCTTTCTACCTCTTTAGGACTAAACTTCTTGAGGAAGCAATGCATAAAATGGGTGCCTAAACTACCTTTTCTCTTGTTCTCTTCTAAATCTTTCTCTAATCTGGTTCCTGATCTCATTATCCAACTGAAACAACTTTCTCCAAAATTACCAATAATCTCTTAATTCCCAAACCCAATGGCCTTTTTTTTAAAAAAAAATCTTTAGTCTCTCTCTGGGCTTTGACATTCTTGATCACTAACACTCTTTCCTCACTAGATTTTTGTGACACTGCTCTCTTCTACTTCTTCTGCTATCTGTCCAAGCACTCTTCATTCTCCTTTGCTGGTTCTTTTTCCAAATCACATCCGCTAATTTAGTTATCTCCAAGACTCTGTCCTGAGTTCTCTTATTCTTCATTTCCTTCCACAAATTCTATGATCATCTTCCCAATCCTATTTGCAGTTCCTTGAAAACATACTCTATCTCCCATCTTTGCACTGACTATACCCTACTCCCTACCTCCTAATTACCCTGGTTTCCTCCAAGACTCAGATCAAGAGACTTCCTTCAAGACTCTTATACTTTGCAGGAAGTTTTTCCTGGTCCTCTCAGTTGCTGATGTCATTCCTTCTCAGAATACTTTCTTCTACTTTGTTTTTTTAATTGATATTTTATTTTTCCAAGTATATGTTATGGAATTTTTCAACATTCATCCATATACATATGTATATTTTTAAGTTACAAAATTTCCCTCCACTCTCCCTTCCCACCCCTTTCCCTCAGTGGCAAATAGTCAGGTTGACATTGTACAAACATATTTCTGATAAACATGGTTATAGATTAGTCATTTTTTTTAGTATGAGGAATTAGAATTAAGGGAAAGAGATATATAAGAGATAATTTTTATGAAGTGTTCATCAGATTCTGAAGGTTTTTTCCTACTATGTTTTATCTTACCTGGTTATTTGCATGTCACCCCAATCAAATTGTTAACTACTAGAGGGTAAAGAATGACTATTTTTTTAAAAAAATTCCTTTATATACCTAGCACTTATCATAGTACCAGCATATAGTTTTAGTACTTCATAAATTCTTGTTGATTTAACTTGACTTGATTTCTTTTTTGCATTCACCTATTATCTTCCCCTTCTCCTGAGAATCAGAGGTCTAAAGCTGAAAGGAACCTGAAAGGCCATCTGGACCTACAAATGAGAAAAATGAGTCCCAAAGAGGTCAAGTGACTTGTGTAAGGTCAGAGAGGCCATGGACACTGTAAGTGACTGAGGTAAGACTTGAAACTATGTCCTCTGATTCAAGCAGTAAAGCTTTTATTTTAAATAAGATATTTAATGCTTTGGCTATAACTGCATGTTGTTAATGTGGTTTACATCCACTCATTTCATTATCTTATAACCATCTCAGTACTCCCAGGGTAGCTATTATTTCACCTAGAGGTAAAAAGAACAGTAGTTTGGCAAGGAATAATATTTCATTAGAAGTTTATTTGGGTATCTAAATTGATAGATTAAGTGATCAACTATATATTATCAACTTTAGTCTAAATAGCTTACAATTTATAGATGAGATTATTGTTCCAGACACCACATTAGATTTCTGACCAAAGATCACACACACATTCAATGCTTAATGTGAAAGATCTAGGCTCAAACCTCTGGAAAGTGGTTGACTTGAGAAAATGACTATCTGCAAACAAAAACCTGAATGATATGATCAGGTTTGTTCCTATATCTGAGTATATCAATAAGTGTTACATAAAGTCCTTTTTTTTCCTAGATCTGGCCTAAGTATAGGAGAATATGTAAAACCTAATTGAAGTACTCATGCTGTCCTGAGAATCCTGAACTTGTCTCCTAAAAAAAACCATCCTAGTGGTGGAGAGCATTATTCTGTAAGCAGATTTTTCTTGACCAGCAGGATTAATTTATATTCAATCAAGTAAAACACCTCAGCACTTAAACTCTGTTTTTCTATATTTAAGGAAACTTTCACTGCATTAATATAACTGTATTCTTAAACAATGACTCACAGTTCTGCTTGCAGGGGGAATAACATACCTCTTTCTAAGGCAGTATCTTTTATCCCAGTGAGTCCTTAAGAGCTCAAGATCAGCTCTTGCTACACAGTCCTACTCTCAAAACTTGTGTCTTATTTGTATGAATACAAAAACTAATTTCTTCAACTATAACTGCCTGCTAATAGGTGCTATCTAGACTGCTATTCTGATTCAGGAAACTGTCTCTTGCTTAAAGGAGAAGAAAGCTTTCAATATTCTTGCCTCATTTCTCTATCTCTGCATCTTTAAAAGTAGATGAATTAAGCTGTCAATTTCTACCTTTCAGTTCCTTCCTTACTTTCTCACCTGGGACCAAATTATAACAAGCTATTTTCTTTCAAGTCAGTCAGAAAATTATATTCATATGAATTGGGGAAATGGAGGCACTAAAATTGTTAACTTTCAGAGAAATAAATTAATCACGTCTATAGCAGGTGAGACTTGTTTGAAATATCAGAGTATACCAAAGATTCTCCATGGCTAGATTTTTAAAATAATGCTGCCATAAAAACAACAGGCTACTCCAAAGTATGTTATAGATCAGACAAACATTTTCAATGAGGAAATCTATTTTTCACTCTCCTGAAGTGAATAAAATCCCTCTGAATGGGCCTATGGAGGAGCAATGAAACAATGTATCAATGAAGGAACCCAGAAGAACTGCTGAGGCTAAGCAGAATCTCAGTGAATGTATATCCTTCTCTGCCATTCTGTTCTCCTCCTTAATGTTTTGAATAGCCAAAGGGAGAGCTGAGGCTTCTAGCAACACCTCTCTCTTCTTCAGACATGCTTATGAATCACAGGGAAGACATTGTGTTAGCTCCATAATTGACCAGGTGTTCTGGAAGATTAACCAGGCAATCTTGATCAATTAATTGAGGGCCCTCATATTGATGGAGCCTCCTGCTTTACCTCTGGGAAGCCAAGAGTAGCAACATGAAATTACCTAAATATTTTGTAGATGAACTTTCAAAAACCACTTAAATCTGATAGAGACAACATAAAAATAAAAATGGTTCACATCTTCCAAATAGAAACCATCAATGGCACTAGAAATCAACAAGGAAAATATCTTTTGAACTAAAGAAACTAATGAAATGAAATATACCATTTTTATATGCCATTTTCCCCTTATCCTCAATCCAGTAGTACATCATCAAAGTATGCACATCAAAGATTCCAAACACACACAAAAAAGTCAAGAAATGCTTGTCTACTTACCAGTATTCCACAGGCCAGGAAAAGTAAATCTCACTGTCTAATCTACTACCTAGTTTAACATTAGAGGTCACAGGCATGCACAGATTGATATGAAAATATTTAGATCATGACAGGAAAAACAATCAAGGATCAGTAGAATGGAAACAGTTTCGATGGTCCCAATTTTTATCTTCTTTCACATACTGTGTGTCTCTTTCATAAACTGAGCTTTATTCTATGTCAACAGAGCTCTGTAGGCAGAAAAGATGTGTAGGAGGCAGAGAAAGATGAAAGATGAAAGAACTGCTCACAGTTCACAGATAAATGGAAGGGAAAATAAAAGGACAGGGGGAAAAGACTGGTGCTGAACAGAATCCACAAATGCCCCCATTAAAATGGTCCATAAAATAAGATCAAAAATAGCTAGCATTTATATAATTTTCAAGGTTTAAAACATTTCATATGTATATTATCTCATTTAATCCTTACAATGCCAGAAGGGACATACTATAATTATCTTATGAGGGAACTAAGTGATTTACCCAGGATAACACTGTGAATGTCCAAGACAGGATTTGAATTCAGGTCTTCCCAATTCCAAATGCAACACTAAATATTTACTATGATACTTAGTCATCTCAAATATTTCCCAACATTAAACTGCTGGTGAATCCAATAAGACCTATCTCCATTTTGCAATTTTTCATGCTGCTTTGCATGCAAATGTTTTGATAATATCCTAGCAAATACCACAAACCAAACAGTTTAAAAGAACTTTTAAGAAAATAGAAAGACATTGAAGTTATTTGGAAATTGGTTTGTCTTACCAGCAGAATCAGCTCCTGAGGCCCCGCCACTTGTCTGATCCTCAGCATCAAGAACCTGCATGTCTGTATATGATGGGCCAATACTTGGGCTACTAGTGTCCTCAGAATGGGTGGTCCAGCTGCTCTCTGAAGCAAGGGGACATCTTCCCAAGGAGTCAAAGGAAGGACATGTCCAGCAAGATATGGTTATTGGTGGGCCTAGAGACAAAAAAACAAAAGCAACTAATGTTTTATTAATTTTTTAAATTTATTTATTTTTTATTAAAGATATTATTTGAGTTTTACAATTTTCCCCCATCTTACTTCCCTCCCCCACCCCCACCCCCCATGGAAAGCAATCTGTTAGTCTTTACTTTGTTTCCATGTTGTACATTGATCCAAATTGAGTGTGATGAGAGAGAAATCATATCCTTAAGGAAGAGACAAGAAGTCTAAGAGGTAACAAGATCAGACAATATCTGTTTTTTTCCTAAATTAAAGGGAATAGTCATTGAACTATGTTCAAACTCCAAGGCTCTTTATCTGGATACAGATGGTACTCTCCTTTGCAGATAGCCCAAAATTGTTCCTTATTGTTGCACTGATGGAATGAGCAAGTCCATCAAGGTTGAATATCACTCCCATGTTGCTGTTAGGGTGTACAGTGTTTTTCTGGTTCTGCTCATCTCACTCAGCATCAGTTCATGTAAATCCCTCCAGGCTTCCCTGAATCCCATTCCTCCTGGTTCTAATACAACAATAATGTTCCATGACATACATATACCACAGTTTGCTAAGCCATTCCCCAATTGAAGGACATTTACTTGATTTCCAATTCTTTGCCACCACAAACAGGGCTGCTATAAATATTTTTGTACAAGTGATGTTTTTATCTTTTTCATCATCTCTTCAGCGTATAGACCCAGTAGTGGTATTGCTGGGTCAAAGGGTATGCACATTTTTGTTGCCCTTTGGTCATAGTTCCAAAAAGCTCTCCAGAAAGGTTGGATGAGTTCACAGCTCCACTAACAGTGTAATAGTGTCCCAGATTTCCCACAACCCTTCCAACAATGATCATTATTCTTTCTGGTCATATTGGCCAATCTGAGAGGTGTGAGGTGGTACCTCAGAGAAGCTTTAATTTGAATTTCTCTAATAATTAATGATTTAGAACAATTTTTCATATGGCTATGGATTACTTTGATTTCCTCATGTGTAAATTGCCTTTGCATATCCTTTGACCATTTGTCAATTGGGAAATGACTTTTTGTTTTTAAAAATATGACTCAGTTCTCTGTATATTTTAGAAATGAGTCCTTTGTCAGAATCATTAGTTGTAAAGATTGTTTCCCAATTTACTACATTTCTTTTGATCTTGGTTACAGTGGTTTTATTTGTGCAAAAGCTTTTTTTTAGGCTTTTACAAGGCAAATGGGGTTAAGTGGCTTGCCCAAGGCCACAGAGTTAGGTAATAATTAAGTGTCTGAGACCAGATTTGAACCCAGGTACTCCTGACTCCAGGGCCAGTGCTTTATCCACTGCGCCACCTAGCTGCCCCTGTGCAAAAGCTTTTTAATTTAATGTAATCAAAAATCATCTAGTTGGTTTTTGGTGATGTTCTCCAACTCTTCCTTAGTCATAAACTGCTCCCCTTTCCATAGATCTGACAGGTAAACTAGTCCTTGATCTTCTAATTTGCTTATAGTATTGTTTTTTTTATGTCTAAGTCCTGTAACCATTTGGATCTTATCTTGGTAAAGGGTGTTAGGTGTTGGTTGAATCCAAGTTTCTTCCACACTAACTTCCAATTACCCCAGCAGTTTTTATCAAAGCTGGACTCTTTGGGTTTATCAAACAGCAGATTACTATAATCCTCTCCTGCTTTTACACCTAGTCTATTCCACTGGTCCACCACTTTATTTCTTAGCCAATACCAAACAGTTTTGATGACTGATGAAAAGCAACTAATATTAATAGTGCTACCTTGACTGAAAAGTTTTTCCCCTTTTCAAGAGCTCAAAGAATTTTCATAATTCTTATCTCATTTGACTTTCAAAGTTGTCACCTAAGACAGAAGGCTAAGTAGAATGAAAGAAGAAGCTAGATGGTTTATTCAAGAACAAATAAAAGGTCACAGGTGATGTTGTGGTCTGCATTATAGCTTTGCTCAGAGCAAGAAGAAATGATTTAGCACAGCATTCTTGGATTCCTGAATTTAGAGCTATACCATCACCTTCAGCATAATTTACTCATTCATACTCTTGTGCAAGTGTACTTGTATATGATAGACACGTTATAATTACGTTTGTTTTCTAATGCTGTGCATATACCTGCAAGAGTTACTCTCTTCCTCTTTGTTGTGATTTGCTGTCCATGCTTTAACCCCCTAATTCAAAATCTGTCTTCCATGAAAACTTCCTTGAGTTAATTTGTGAAAAGTATAAGCAAGAAAAACAAAATTCTTGATCATGTACTATATAATATATTAGATTAATCTGGTTTGGTCTATGTTTCCTTGCTATATTGCAAATTCCATGAGATTAAAGACCACCAGTACCTTATCTTAGCTTTGTATATTCTTGCATTGTCTAGATTATAGTTTAGTTGTGTCTGACTCTTTGTGATCCCCCGGGCCATAACACAGCAATGTTAACCGAAGAATTTTCTTGACAGAAATACTGGAGTAGTTTATCATTTCCTTCTCCAGTGGATTAAGGCAAAGAGAGGTTAAGTGACTGCCTAGGTCACACAGTTTGAAGCTGGATTTGAACTCCAGTCTTTCTGAATATAAGTGCAGCCTTCTATGCACTGAGACATCAAACTGCCTAGATAGTACCCTACACATAGTGGTTGTTGTAGTGTATTGTATTGTCTGATACTTTCTCCTTTAGTTAGAAAGAGTAATGTTTATCCTCTGGGTTAAACACCTTCCCCCCATAGTGCTAAGCACATTTTATATATCTGATGACCTGTACTATAGTTCACCAAACTAAGGAGAAAATGTACATTATCTGGATACATTTTCTTTATTCTATGCTCCAAATTCAGCATTTTATATCATATTTGGAGTTTCAAAGTAAAGAATTTCGAAGCACCCAGAAGTCAAGGTGCCACCTTGCCTTCTTGAGAGAAAAAGAATGAGCAAAACAATGATAGTTGCTGCCTTCACATCTTAGCCTCTCAAATTTACTGAAAAGAACAGAAAACCTCTATTTAATGGCATGTGCAAGCTTATTTATATAGAAGTGCCATATTCAGTTCAAAACATTCAGAAAAACAATGTTTGCTACATGCCTAGGTGAGCTAGATACTTCATGAAATACAGGGATTACGCAAGGAATAATTCCAGTTATCAAGAAGTATACTATCTTGTAGGGAAAATAAAACATGCACAGATATCTATAATGCAAATATGAATATAAGTGAATGGGGGAGTCTGAAAAAAGGGTGTTAAGAGACTCAAGGCAGGAAAAGGATTTAGAAACATCACTAGAGAAGATGTGGCAACTGAACTGATTCTTAAGAAAAAGGGAAGACTTAAATAGGCAGAGGTATAGATATGTAGTGGAAGAGGGTTGTCTCTTGTGGGTGTTAGGGATCATGTACACAAAACCATAAAGGTAAGAGAGGGGAGAATTAAACTGCTGAAGAGCAAGTAATCTAATCTGGCTAGAACTCACAGTACTCACCAGAACTCATAGGAACGGTGTCAAATAAAACTGAAAAGGTAGATTAGACCTTAGGCGGTGTGGATGGACACTGAATGGGGGGCAGTGAAGTCAGGGCAATGTATTAGGAAATAAAGTTGCACAGAAAAAACATCACTCAATCTAACAGCATATACCTGGGATGGGGTGGGGGAGGGCTTCAAACGAGTCTTGGTATCTCTGCTTGATTGCTTTCTGAAGAAATACCACTCAGGTGACAAATATGTTCTGAGACCTCCGGAGTTTTCTCAGCTCTCATCTCAGTATGTGGTAGACTGTGTTGGTTCACAATATCCCCCAATCCTAGGAATGTTTCTCACCCCCCCATCTCTGCCATTGAAAATTCTTCCCTTTCTTTAAGAAGAGCTCAGGTACCACTCCCTCCATAATACCTTCTTTGATGCCCTGAGCTAGAAATCTTTCTTCTCTCATTCAATTTCACATGATACTTTGAATTTTTTCCTAGGATGTGGGAATACAAAAGTTAGGGAAGAAATTGACAACTCTTCTGGCTAGAAGTGTGTTTGTGAAATAGGACAGAAAGAAAACAGAATACACACACATAAAACCCATAATGGGCACTTAATGAAAGCTTGTTGAATAGTATACAAGAGGATGTGGACAAGGTATGTCAGGCATGAGGAGGCAAACCCTATCTCAAAAAAAAGTAGCTTTATATTTTCTCATAGTAACTCATAGTATGTTCTTTCATCTATTTATTTACTTATTTATTTATCTGTTTATTTATTTATTTATTTATTTAGGTTTTTGCAAGGTGATGGGGTTAAGTGACTTGCTCAAGGTCATACAGCTAAGCACGTATTAAGTATCTGAGACCAAATTTGAACTCAGGTCCTCCTGACCCCAAGACTGGTGCTCTATTCACTGTGCCATCTAGTTGTTCCTTGTTCTTTTAATTTTAAAGTTTGAATTTTTTATTCTGAATTAATAGCTGAATAAGAAACATATGGTAAGTTTATGTTCACTTATGACAAATTTTCCCCATGGTGGTGGTGGTAGCAGTAGGGGTAAAAGGATATCTTCTTATGTCTTGGGAAAAGGAACATTTCAAAGGGTGGGACACAGTAATTGTTGATAGGGACTAGTAAGTGGTTCAAAAAAGTGATAGGGTGCATAAACATTATACTGCACCAGTATTAATTTTTTAAAAAAATTAAATTTAACTCTATTTAGTTTAATGAATAAAGAATATATTTTATGGTTATTCAATAAATACTTTAACCCTTAAAATACCTTTAAAAATGAAATGTCTTGGGTGCATGACTTAATGAAAGGCACTGTATGTGCCTAAATTTTAGCTTCATATATATATATATAATATATATACATATGTACATATATATCTACATATAAAATCTAACTCATTAAACATATTATATAGAGGATTCATCTGTATTATATATGATAAGTTGAGAATGTATAAAATAAGAAAAGGTTAATAAAGTGCTCTTCATGCTTAGGAACTCATAAGACAGATTGTTTTTCTTCACAAAAGCATATAAAAATATGCTGCAATCAAATAAACAAATGAGCTAATATTTGCAAAACACTTCAAACATTAAAGTGCTATATATTATTATTAGCCATTTTAATATATCAATAACAAAATTTATGCAAACTTATTGCTATTATAGAACCATATCATTTAGAGATCATCTATTCATCAGTATCTTCATTCTACAGATGAAAAGAAACAGGCTTAGAGAGGTCAAATACCTTGGCCAAGGTCAAACAGTAACAGATATGGAATTTAAAGTTAGGCCCACTGATGGTAAATCCTGTGCTACTATTCTGAGGTAAGATTGTTTTAATTATTTTCTTTCTGGCTAGTTTCCATTGGATCTTCCCAATCTTTTTATATTTAACAAGCCCCAAGCTAAACTTAAAGAAAAATTCTTTCTAGAAGAGGGAAACCAGATGTCAAGGCAGCTCACTAATTGCTTTTGCCTGGTTCAACACATTTGCTTACTTCCATCAGTTTAGAAATTGTTAATTTGGAAATTTAAGTTCCTAATGAAATTCACTCAGACCATAAAATTACCTAAAAGGGCTTGGAACTGATCCTCTCCCAGAAGCCAAGTCTGTGATATTTATGCTGTGGAAGAGCAAGAATCTATTGTCACTTTGTCATGCTCCTCTCTTCTCCTTTACTCTCTAGCCCTTTCATTCTATAGGATGGAAAAACAGAGGACAGATTCAACTCTCTTTGTACACTTTACAGCTATCCATGGTTTGTTAAGTGATGGCAATTTTTTTCTTTATAATTCTAGGACATTTGGTAGATACTTAAAACTGAAATAAATAAATTTAATAGAGAATATCTTATGTAGGGATTAAGTTCTGAAATCAATAACTAAGGCAAAAATCTCATATGTATAAAACCATCTTAGAAAATTCCTCAAATCATCTATAAAGTATATCTTTAAACACTTATTACCAAAATATGATGCATCTCCATTATAGGTGTTTTGCACGTTCCTTATCATAGATTTTGACATACAATAAGCTATGTATTCACTGTATCATTAGCTAATGGACACATTTAGCGATAACTGATTAGTTCAATTTTCACTTTCTTTTATGGTTTAATTGTGACTTCATCAAAAGAAATACTAAGTGTGCACCAGTGGTTAATTTGGTGTAAGTGTGCTAACCCTCAGAATGCTCTAATTATCCTAGATTGTCAATATAGTGCTGTTCTGGTCTAGTCTTAATTTAGGTCTGTTCAATGGATCAGGCTAGAGTTTGGAACACAATGACACACTTGTGAGTCATAAAATATTTAACAAAGAGAAGTTTACATAGTCATAAAAAAAGATCAATAAAGAAACAATGCTGTAGTTAAAACAAGGTTCTCAGCTACTTCTCCATCTATCAATCAGTCCATCTAGTAATGTATTGAGTGCTTATTTAATAACTTAAAATCTACCTAATAGCTTAAAAACAACTACAAAAAAAAGATCCTGCCCTCAAGGAACTTGATTATGGTCTACCTGGTCAAAAAGTATGCTGACTCACAGGACACTGGGAATTCTTTCAAGCCTGAGTAACCACTGTAGGCTAAACTTTTAATAGCTCACATACCCAGGAAGTCATTCCAAATCCTAATCTCATAGAAAAGTGATTCTCAAAGTGTGGGCTTTTGGGGGAGCTCCCCTCCCCCTATCATATCATTTCACAAAAGGAAACCCCTAGTTGATAGGAACATTTGGCTGAACCGAAGTTTGCAATCATAAAAGGATAGGTTATCTTTTCTCATCTATTTGTTTAAATAAGACTCAAACTATTTGGAATTATTTGAGGATTAAAAAAAAGTAAAAAATGAGAAACCAAGGATTAAGCTTTAGCTAAAACATCTAGCCTAGTTAAAACTCCTAGCTAAAACCTACAAACATATATAGCTTTCAGTTAGTCACCAATCATCATGATTTTATGGCCATAAGCAGCTGACACACATGAAGTATTGAGGGGTGGAGAAGGTGGAATTTACATTCTCAAGCATTACATTGCAATGCATAGAATGTTGGATTTGTAGTCAGAAAGACCTGAGTTCAAATCCTACTCTAGAATCATATTAGAAGTGGAATCCTGGGCCAGTCACTTAACATCTTTTTTGACTTACTTCTTCATGTGTCAAATGAGAATAATAGCACCTACTGCCCAGGGTTGAGGTGAGACTTAAAAGAGAAGGCAAAGGTAAAATGCTTTGAACTTTTAAGTGCTAAAAAGAATGCTAGCTATTATTATTATTGTTACTTCAAATAGCCTAATAGAAGAATACTGATCTTGCAGGGTATTTCAGAAAGCAAGATGTCTCCCATTCATGAGGAAAATGTGTACGCTTATTTTGCTCTTAAATTTACAAATATATTTTCCCCCAAAAGATAGAAAGAAGAAAAAGAACTTTTGGAAAAAAGAACTGTTTTAATTTCTGCTAAGCAGATCTTTCAGATGTCCCTCCTCCAATTCACTTGAATGACTAAGTTTCCTACTGACACTGGATACATCCTTAAAAACAAGTCTTTCTTGGATTCAGAAATTAATTTCACCAGACATAATAGGAAGGTGTCAACTCAAGCTTTTCAAAGAAGAGCTCTGAAGGACATGAGTATCTAGTGTTTTTGCTTGTGCTTCGAGGCTAATTTTTCAGAAATTAAAGACCTTCTGTCTTTGTAGTTATGTACATCCTATAATTTATGATTTGCTTTGCTTCAAAACTGCCCTGTTGGTATAGGAATTTTAGTATACATAATGAAAATGGAGGTAGTTCTATGATCTTTACAAAATCAATTTGTCCTCATAAAAGTATAAGCATCTTATAATTATAGAAACTTTTTGGGGGGAATATATGCTCATCTTTTAGTTTAAGTAAACCTTTAAAAAGTTAGATATAGGGGGTACAGCCAAAAGGGTGGCATGAAGGCAGGAATTCCAAGAAACTTGTCCCCCCACAAAACTCCAAAAGCCTTCAAATTTTGACTTTAGCCAAAATTTAGAGGGGCAGAACCCACAGAAAGACTGAATGATACAATTTCCCAGTCCAAGACAACTTAGAAGTTCTGCAGGAAGGGCCTATTTCACAGGGTTTGGGGGGTGGAAAAAGCCACAGCCACAGCATAGCACAGCTGGGTCAGGCACCTTGGTCTGTGGCAGAGGGGGTCTTGGTTCAGGGATCATCAGGGAGAGCTATAAGGGATGGTAAGAGAACCCTGCTGCACCAGAGTGAGTGCAGAGTGGATCACCAGCCTTAGAGCAGCCCTGTGGTGAGAATCAGAAGCAGGAGTCAGCAGAGCCACTTAGCACATCCAGAGCTCTCAGCCCATGGATGGTAAGGGGGTTGGGGGAGACTGCAGAGGTCCCTCTGCACTCCCTGGGGTAGGACTCAGCTGTTTGTCCACACTCAGATCCAGGTTGCAATTTGGGCTCCCACACCATTATAGCTGAGCAGGGATCATCCTCACAGCTCCAGGGCAGAGTGGAGGGCCTGAACATAGGCAAGAGAGCAGTCAGAGCCTCTCATAAGACCTTGGAGGAATTAAGTTCCCTGTGGGTTGTCCCCTAAACCCCCAAAGCCTTGGAAATACAGTAAATCAGACATAGGGTGAGGAAATGAGCAAACAACAGAAAAAGAAGGATCTGACCATAGAAAATTTCTTTGGTCCCATGGAGAATCGAAATACATACTCAGATGAATGACAAAATTGAAGCTTCTGTATCCAAAACCTCCAATAGAAATAGAAAATGGGCTCAGATTATAGATGCAGCCTCAGAAAAGACTTTGAAAAGCAATTAAGGGTGGTAGAGGAAAAATTGGGAGGAGAAATGAGAGCGATGCAGATAAATCATGAAAACCAAGTCCGCAAGTTAGTGAAAGAAATACAAAAAAATACTGAAGAAAATAACATATTAAAAACCAGTTTAGGCCAAATGGGAAAAGCAACACAAAAGGCAAATGAAGAGAAGAATGCCTTAAAAAGCAGAACTGACCAGCTGGAAAAGGAGATAAAAAAATCTCTCTGAAGGAAATAACTCCTTCAAATATAGAATGGAACTAAAGAAAGCTGATGACTTTGCAAGAACTCAGGGAGAAATAAAAGTAAAACAACCCCTAATGTGAAATATCTCAATGGAAAATCAACTGACCTTGAAAACAGATCCAGAAGAGATAATTTCAAAATTAATGGGCTACCTGAAAGTCATGACCAGGAAAAGGGCCTATATTTCATTTTTCACGAAATAATACAGCAAAATTTCCCTGAGATCTTAGAAGCAGAGGGCAAAATAGAAATTGAAGGAATTCACTGATCACCTGCTGAAAGAGATCCCAAAAGTAAAACTTTCAGGAATATTATAGCCAAACTCCAAAACTCCCAAGTCAAAGAGAAAAATACTAAAAGCTTCCATAAACAAGCAATTCAACTACTGTGGCTCTATAGTCAGGACTACATAGGATCTGGCATCATCTACATTAAGGGATTATAGGACTTAGAATATGATATTCCAGAAGGCAAAAGATCTTGGTTTGCAACCAGGAATCAAGTACCCAGCAAAACTGAACAACTTCTTTCAGGGGCAAAGGTAGACTTTCAATGAAACAGGGAATTTTCAAACTTTCCTATTGAAACAACCAGAGTTGCATAGAAAGTTTGATCTCCAAGTACAGAACTCAGGTGAACCATAGAGGGGGTAGATGAGAAGGACTAATTATGAGGAACTTAATGATGTTGAACTACTTGTATTCTTGCATGGGAAAAAGATACTGATAATTCAAATGAACTTTCTCATTTATAAGAGCAGTTAGAAGGAGCTGAATATATAGACAAGGCACAGGAAGGAGCTGAATATAATGTTATAATATAGTAAAAAGATGAAGTTAATGGGTGATAAAGGAAAGTACTGGGAGGAAGAGAAAGGAGAGGAAGAAGGGGATAAGATATTTCACATAACAGTCAAGAAAAAGCTTTTATAATGGAGTGGAACAGGGGAAGGTGAGGGGCAATGAGAGAGCCTTCATTCTCATCAGAAATGTCTCAGAGAGGAATTAATATACACATTTAATAGGGTATAGAAATCTATCTTACCCTAGAGAAAAATGAGAAGAAAGGGATGGGATAAGGGAGAATGGGGGGAGGGAAGGGGAGAATAGGTGATAGAAGAGAGGGAAGATGGTGGGAGGGGGTACTCAGCTACAACATACTTCTGAAAAGGACAGGATGAAAGGAGAGAGAGAGAATGGAATAGATGAAAGTGGAGAGGAATAGCAATTGCGGGAAAAATATTGAAGTAACTTTTTTGGTGGCTATGATGGGGAAGGCAACTCATCCCAGAGATAGAGCCATTGGAATCTGAACACAGACTGAAGTACACTTTTTTTTCTCCTCACTATTCTTGAGGTTTCTCATCATTTTTTTGGGGGGGGTTATGTTTACTCTCACAACAAGATTATTGTAATAAATAAACCAAAAAATTTAAAAAAAATTTTAAAGTTAGATATAAAGAAGGGCAACAAGAATGACATTGGGATTAGATACCATGTCTAAGCAAGGGATTGGTTGAAGGAACTGGAGATGTTTTACTAAAGAAAAGAATACTTAGCAATTGTATTAAAGGGATATAATAGTTGTCTATGTTGTCATGTAAAAGACAAACTAGACTTCTTCTTGGCCTCAAAAGACAGAACTAAAAATAGTTAGTAAAATTTGGAGAGGCAAATTTTATCTTGATTTCTGGTGAGCTTTCCCAAAAGGGGAATGGGCTGCCTCAGAAGATAAGTCTTAATTTTGGGCTGTCTGCAAAGGAGAGTGCCATCTGTATCCAGATAAGGAGCTGTGGAGTTTGAACAAAGTACAAGGACTATTCCCTTTAATTTGGAAAAAAACCCAGATATCTTATTGTCTGATCTGGTTACCTCTGAGAATTCTGTTCTCTTTAAGGATATGATTTCTCTTTCATCACACCCAATTTGGATCAGGGTACAACATGGAAACAAAGTAAAGACTGACGGAGTGCTATCTGTGGGGTGGGGGTGGGGGGAGGGAATCGAGATTGGGAGAAAATTGTAAAACTCAAATAATAACTTTAATAAAAAAAAAAGAAGATAAGTCTTTTAGACAAATTCAAGCAGAGCCTGGGTTTTTACTTCATGGATATTATAGATATAGATCCTATTCAAGTATAGATTGGTATGAATCACCTCTGGGTCCCTTTCAAATTCTAATTCTCTGAATGGAATGAGATGTCAGCCCATCTACTTTAATCCTTTAATTCTTCAGATGAAGAAACAGAGGTTCTGAGAAGTTAGTTATGAAGTCACAATTAGACTCCTCTAAAGTCTCTTCTAAAGTTAGAAGAGATCTCAAAGGTCATCTATTCCAAACCTTCTCATTTTACAGATGAAGAAACTCATGTCCCAGGAGGTTAAAGAAGTTCCCTCTGTCCATGTTCTCAGAGTCCCAGTCCAGTGTTCTTTACATTATATCTTTCTGCTTCCACATGGTTGTAGAATTGGTTGGTCAGATATCTTAGTCTGGAGCACTGACATTTTCTTGCATTAACATTTTGGTTGCTTCCGCTGTAGTGGAGCTCTATCCACTGTGAGGGCCTATTGTTTGGAAGGCCTGAATTCAAATTCACCTGTAGACAATTAGCTATGTCCCTAATGGTCAAGTCACTTAACTCCCATCTACCTCAGTTTCCTCATTTGTAAAATGGGGATAACAATAGTACCAATATCTCAGGGTTGTTGTGAGGACCATATAAGATAATATTTGTAAATCACTTAGCATAACACCTGTCATATAGTAGGTGTTCATGAAATTTTTACCTGCTTCTTTTTTTCCTTCCTGTTCAATCAGAACAAAATAATAGTACATCTTATAGAACAGGATCAAATCATTTTTGGTTAAGATACCAAAGAAATAATCTAATCCAATCCCCTTTACTTTACAGTTGAGGAAACTGAGGTCCAGAGAGGTAATGATTCACTCATTTAAGTAGTTTTAGAAAATATAATATATATTAAGTCAATTCAGATTTGAACAGATTCACTAGTTTTTATTGTTATTTTGTTTTGTTTAGTTTTAGTGGGAGGGAAATATCACTTTAATGTAGTTCATGGTTCAGTAAAAATGCCTGTATTCAGAAAAGTAGTTCAATTCCTTGTCATTTTTTGTTCCAGAATCAGTGACTTTTAACTTCTGACTCTTCCTGTATACCATCTCTCTTCTCTCTTCTTGGGCTTTTGCACATATACTGTTTACAACCATTTCCAAAAAAGTATCAAAAAGTAACTTAGACTTAAGGATCAAACAACATTTACAAGTTCTGTTTGCTACCATTTTCAGGCAAAACTCTTAGCACCAACAGGTATGGAATCTCCATGAAGCCAAAAGATATTAATTTTATCATTTAAGACATTTTAGAGTGACCTCAACTATGCACCAGAGGGCACTCTTATTTTACATTAGACTCAAGGGGTAGGCTCTTTTTCACCTAATTCCTACCATCCTCTGGACTCTGAAGTTTGTATTTCCCTCCTAATCCCATATAAAAATTTTGAAGTAGCCTGCTGTCTCTTTTTCCAATTTTGTTTTGCTTATAATTCATATGAAAAAAGATTATTCATCCCCTATTTCTTAGACTAAGAATCTGACCATAATGGCATTTCTCTTTCTTATATTGTCACCTAGCTATGTTTAGGTCAACTAATGCTTAGTTTTATTTTTTTAAAAAAACATTTATTTATTTATTTTCAGCCATATGCACATGCTTATTCTCAAGTTACAAAATTTCCCTCCACCCTCCCTTCCTACCCCCCTCCCCTCAGCAGGGAATAGTCAGATTAGAATTTTACATATATATTTTGATAAACATGTTTACAAATTAGTAATTTTCAGCATGAGGAATTAGGATTGAGGGAAAGAGAAACATAAGAGATGATTTTTATAAAGTATTCATCAGATTTGGAAGGGTTGTTTTTTTTTCTTTTGCATTTTGTTTTGTTTTCTTTTTCTTCCTCTGGATAGGGATAACCTAGCTATGAGTTTAAAGAAAGCCATAGATGGACTGTCCTCTTTAAGTGTTTACACATATCTAGAGCTGTTCTCATCACCAAGCTGTTGCTCTTGGTTATCCAATCAACCTCAGAATCTTTCAACTCACAATGAAATAAATACCCTGGCCATAGGGGCTGCTAGATGATTATTAAAAACTTCATTGGCTCTGCCCTTCTGTTACTCTCCCTAAGCTCCCCAGATGGTCTGGTCCAGCTATTCAAACAGCACAAAATAAGAGATTTAACATTAAAGACAGCCTCTTTGTCTCCAACTCCACTATGGTTACAGCCTTCTTGCATTTTAATTAGGCCAAACAGTACATTCCCATGCTAGGCTGTAATCCAACCTTCTTTTGCATCATTTAGGTCTCCTTCCATGTGTGAGCAACCTGAAGTCCACCTTCTGACACTGACCATCTTCACCATGCTGCTGGATCTACTACAAAGGAAGATAGAGATTAAGAGTAAACAGGAAAGGTAGAGTAACCTAGAAGATAGTCCTCAAACGACTTCCTTGCTGTGAAATTACTCTCTGTTCCTATTTCATAGTGCATGGAAGGACATTAAGCTATTGCATAACTCACTGAGACAGCACTTGAAATCCATAAAAAGGCAAGTAGAGGTCCATTTTCACTCTTCCAAATATTGTTTTAAGTCAAATAGAATGTGCATTCTTCACAAAGGCATAACCTAGAGAAAAACCACTCTTTTAAGATATTTTCAAAAGAGCAAATAATTATTTAAAAAATTTCCTGAGGTTGACACTGAAACAGAATGCTCTAGACAGGAAAAAGATGCAAGTGGTTTGGAGCACATGAGAAATTGGGAAGGAACAGCATCACACTCAGAAAGGAAAAGAAGGAATCTCCTCTTAATGGTACTACTAAAAAGATGAAAAACTCCCCAAAATAGTTGATTCTTTTTTCATGCCTCTTTGTATGGATATAACCCACACATCCAAAAACCCCAGGATCTTTCTATACCATATCAAATATTCTATTTGTCAAAAAAGTCACTTAAATTTACAATTACATCTGGGGATGGGGATTGTCTTAATTAGCTTTAGAACACAAGCTTCCTGAAGGCCTGAACTGTCTTTCTTTCTGCTTATATTTATATAGGATCTAGTGGGCATTAATGTTGTTCATTCTTTTTTTCAGTGGTGTCCCACTCTTCCTGACCCCATTTGGGGTTTCCTTGGCAAAGATACTGAAGTGGTTTGACACATCCTTCTCTAGTTCATCTAAAAGAAGAGGAAACTGAGGCAGAAAGGGTTAAGAGACTTGCCCAGGATCACAGAGCTAGTAAGTATCTGAGGTCAGATTTGAATTCAGGAAGATGAGTCTTCCTGACTCTATCCATTATGGCATTATCTAACTGTCCTGCCTAGCATAAGTAGGTGCCTAATAAATGCATGTTAATTCCATAGGACTCATGATAAAATCTGAGAGAACTGATGAACTGAGTATGGATTGAAACATACTTTTATACTTTATTTTTCTTTTGTCTTTGTGTACAAGTTTTCTTTTGCAACATGACTAATATGGAAATAGGTTTTGCATGTACAATCAACATTATATTGCTTGCCTTCTCGAGGGGAGGAGGGGAAGGGAGGGAAAGAATTTGGAACTCAAAAAAATTGTTTTCAATTTAGAAAGAAATTTATTAAGTCGTCTGGCAGAGGATGAGCTGAAAAACGGGTGGCTGACTCCTTCCCCCAAACCCTACAATGTCTGTAAATTCATATTACATAAGATTAAAAAAAAGGAACAAAGAATCACAACACAGGGACAATTTTCAGGTGAAACTCATGTGTGTGTGTGGCTTAGGATTTATAATGGGAGGATACTTGTTCCCTGTATCAGTCTTTGGATCTAACTGGATTTCTGGGTAGCATAACCTGGATCCTAAAGAACTCAAAATTTAAAAGTTAAATGTTTTAAAAAATTTGCTAATAATTGGGAAATATTTCACAAAATAAATAAAAAATATATTTAAAAAATGCTTAGGGGAAGCTCTGTGATACAGTGGCTAGAGTACCAGCCCTGGAGTCAGGAGGACCTGAGTTCAAATAAGACACTTAATAATAACCTGGTTGTATAACCTTGGGCAAGTCACTTAACAGTACCTTGCAACAGTACCCCCCCCCAAATAAAAAAAAATAAAAAAGTTTGTTGACTTTAAATAAAACACACCAAATAATCTTGAAGGACTGATCTGAAATGAAGTAACAAGATAAAAGGAAAAGAAAGCTTTTTTTAGGGAGATAAAGACTGGACATACCAATGAAAATTGTATAATTTAGGAATAAAAATCTTAAAATTTCTGATTTATGTTATACTATGTTGGTGGCTAAATTTTCTAGCTAGCTATCAAGGCAGCCTCTCCATTTAACCCAAGTAAATGTAATGAGCATAATAGATATTCACCTGGGTTGACCTTTGGAAAGCTCAGCAAAGTGGTGATTGGAAAGTAATGGCTAAATGGCAAGTTCCTAGTCCCTACAAGTCAACCCCTTTAAATTCTGACTTTAATCCTTTGCAGGAAGAAATTCAATTTAGACTTCAACAATCATAAGATAGTTTTGTAATTTTTGAGGCAAAAGAACTACAAACACATTTTCTTCACAGGGAACCTAAAATTTTCAAATACCTTAATTTTTTTTTAACAGATACAAAATCTGTTGTAGAAGGAATCTCCATTTGGTGGCACAACTGGGAAACCAAATTTGAACACATTTGGTTCCCTAAAGGTAAAAAAATTCTGAAAATATTAAGTATTCATTGTGTGCACAAAACTCTTGGCTAGATGAGACAAAATTTAGACAAGACAAATGACTTTCTATCTAGAAGTTACAGTGTCCTCTCAATAGAAACAGCACTTCCTAAACATTTGGGAGGTGGATAGACAACCCTAGAAGATATAATGGAAATCCAAGCAAAATTGAACAAAAATCTTAATCCCATGTGTTTATATGTGTTATCTTTAAAAAAACTTTTTAAAGTATTATTGTTGTATCTTTTTTTTACATCACATAGATTTTCCCTAGAAGCCTTCCCTGCAGTGAACACTTTCTCATAACAAAGGAAAAGTTGGCATAGCAAATAGCAACCAACTAAGCAACTAAGAGAAAAAGACAGATACAGAGAGACACACACACACACACAAAAAGAGAGACATTCCATATTCATAGTCCTTGGCCTGTTTACTGAACAAAGGTATTTTTCATTATCAATTCTCCAGGATTGTCTGCACATTACAATTCTTTAGAGTTCAATTTGTTCTTACTACTACTTTTATTCACAATAGCAGTTTGTGAGAAGAATTCTACATGACAAAAAGGTCTTTAGGAATTTGGGTTTTTAACCTTCATTTTTTTTTTTCTCCTCAGATGGTGACAGACAGAAGGAAGGAAATCTGTGATATACCTTTACCTGTATACTGCAAACCCTCCCCACCTCACTTGCCATTTTGTTCAAAGAAATAAATGTATTTTCATTTTCCTCTACAGTTCCTAGTCTCTTCAGAATTGATTTAAGGTTTAGAAAATTGACATGATTCAGAGTTGTGTCAGCAATCATGACATTTTAACTTTTTCATGATGATAATCACTTCACATGGAAACCTCTATTACCCACTTCATACATCTTCATCATGCCTTTTCTGCTTCCCCTTCTGTATCCCTCTTCTGGCTAGATAACCCTCTGGCACATATCTTCCCTTTTCAGTTTTCTTTAATGTCTTGTCTTCTGTGAGTAAATTGTTAATCCCTTAAGGCAGGCACTCAATCCACAATTTAGCACAAAGGTGCACGATAAATGTTTTTATATTATATTGTTCCTAATCCAGTAACCTCTCCTGGGATTTTCTCATGGACACATTTAAGTTTATGTAAAAAAAAAATCAGGAAAACCAGAATCACATTTTCATTTCTTACTACTACTACCACAATAGTTGCATACTTTGAAGGTACCATCGACAATTAGATAATTTTCAAGTTCAAGCTTTACTATGGTACATCTGAAAGTTGTACAGGGGGAAAAATGAGATTTGGAGTCAGAGGACCTGGGTTGGAATTCCAGCTCTCTTCCTGACTAGTTATGTGATTTAGAAAAATCATTTCACCTCTCTAGCCTTTGGTCTCCTCCCCTATAAAGTTGGTTTACAGTATATCTAAAGTTCCTGTCAGACCTACGATCTAATGATCATATATTGAGAAAAATGTTCTCCTACTTTTCTACATCAGGAATGATTAGGAGATTAGGGAGACATTTAACATTAAGGAGCAGCCTAAAGAAAAGTGTATTATTTATCCCTCTTTCCTCATTCTCATCCGATTATAAACTCTCTCCTTTCAAAAGATCAAGAAAAATTATTAAAAGACATTTGATGTAGGGCGGCTAGGTGGTGCAGTGGATAGAGCACTGGCCAGGAGTACCTGAGTTCAAATCTGACCTCAGACACTTAATAATTACCTAGCTGTGTGACCTTGGGCAAGCCACTTAACCCCATTTGTCTTGCAAAAACCTAAAAAAAAAGACATTTGATGAGCATTAAGTGAGATTAGAGCCCAATTACAACTAATTTGATAGTACTTTGAAAGGAATAATAAACACACCTATCTATATATGCATTATATACATACATGTATATTTTCCCCTCCCTCCTCTCTCTCTCTCTCTGTCTCTGTCTATCTGTCTGTTTCTCTCTTTCTGTCTCTTTTTCTTTTCTTTTTTTTACTTTCCCCTCACTCCAGTGCCAGACCTGGAGTCAGAAAGACTTGAGTTCAAACTCAGCCTCAGAGATTTACTCGCTGAGTCAAATCACTTAACATCTATTTGCCTCAGTTTTCTCATCTATAAATGGGGAAAATGATAGTACCTACCTTTTATATTTGTTGTGAGAATCAAATAGATAAAAATTGAAAAATGCTTAGCACAGTCCCCAGGACATAGAAAACATTTTATAAATACTAGGACAATAAGTATGTATAAATGTACATACACACATGTATGTGTATATAGTTTATATATGTATATACATATACATGTGTGAATGCATATATATATATATATATATATATATATATATGTATATTTCTTGCACATCCTTCAAGTTCACACCAATATAAGGGACACCTAGCCTAGTGGACAAAGACAGCCAAAAATGGGAGTAGTTAAATCAGAGAAATAAACCAGCCAAGCCACATACTACTCACTTTCTGTTGTTCCTCTGGAAAAGCCCAAATGTCAATGATCCTGAGGAAATATAATTATTATTCCAATTCTCAAAAAAGAAAGGAGGGTATACTCTGCTGAGTATGAACCAATGAGCTTTACTACTCAGATGTGTTATTTCATCAATGTGGATATCCCTCCAACAATCAAGGATGCAATCTACTTCATGTATACCTACCCTTGGCAACTATAGTTCAAGTCTTTCCCTAAGTTCTACCAACATATCAGGAGTTCTCTTTGCTTTCTCCTAACATCTAAATATAACTACTACTACTACTACTACTACTACTGCTACTACTACTACTACTACTACTACTGCTGCTGCTGCTGCTGCTGCTGCTACTGCTACTGCTACTACTACCACCACTGCCATTATTACTATTACCATCACAACTACCATCCCCACTACTACTACTACTAAATACTACTACTACTACTACCATCACTAACTTCTACTACTATTACTGCTACTACTATTATTACTACTACCTCTACCACTACCACTAGATGCTATCTAGTATCAGGTATACTTACTAACCTCATCCTTATCCCATGCTCAGCCCATCTTCCTTTTCAATCACCTATATCTTTACTCCACTTTCTTAAAGTTTCTTATTTGTTATGGGTTGTAGCCTGATTATACCCACCTCTCCACTGCCCTTTGTGTGATACTCTTAATTCTTCACAGACTGTGTACTATTCCATGACTCATGGCTGGTGGAATATTGCCATGAGAAAGATGGTCCTCTGTTTCTGGGAAAACTTTGGGGTCATTAATAGAGCACTTCAAGTTTTCCCAAAGACAATCCAGCATGCTCTCCTTCACCTCTTTAATTCTTGGCCCAATTCCTTGTTCATTTGTACTATATGTCCCAAACATGTATGTAAAGTAGATTGTACCTCAAGGGATATGCATAGAGCTGCCCTTCCTGCTCTCAGTCACCATATGTGTTGGCTCAGATGTTTTAGGATGACAAAGCAATCCTCTTAGCCCTATGGTGGCAGTGAGGGTGGGAACATATGTTAAAAAGAAGAGACAGTTTCTGGCTTGCTCTCCAGGTGTCTTTATATAATTCTGTGAGTGGTGAGGGGAAGAGAGAACCTTCCACCTGACATTATAGCAATTTCTCCCACATGGAAGCTAGAGCATAGGACTCAGCTGGGTGGGCTTCTGGTTGCCTTTTCTGCTTTATTTTTCTTTGTCTGATGGTAGATGACAAAACAGCAATCAAGAAATAGATGTATTCAGCCTTAGAGACTATATTGTGAGTTTTCGAGGTCTCATGATCTGGGTTTCTTTTTCAGAGCTGACTGGTAGACTTGCCAGAAGACATGGACCTGGAAGATGTGGAAGAGCTGAAGTAAAATATAAAATGCCAGTACTAAGCCCTTCAAACTATATCATGACTTGATGTTTTATGTATTAACCTTCCCTGAAACGATAAAAGTAGTTATTTATTTTATATCATAATGTTAAAAATATCTGACTAAAATAATTAAAATATTCTATATATTTTAAGCCTTATGGAAAATAAAGTGCTTTTTAGGGTGTTTTTATAAGCTCTTTTCCAATACACTCCCACTATTATTGTGGAAGTGGCACAGGTTCAAGGATAATTTTGTATTTTTGTTTCATGGTCAAAAAAATTAATCCGCAAGGAATCAGACCAGTGGTCATAAACCTCTCCATATTTAGTTGGGTTGACCCTTGGGATTTGGGGTAGTCATTCTATTGGCAAACCTGTTTCACCATGAAAATAATTGCAACTTAGGCAGAAACATAGGTTTAAGAAATTCTATGATGAACTCAATAGGCCCCTCAGAGTTAAATAAAAAAATACTATACTCATCATGATTTCAAAACAAACAAAGGAAGAGATCACAAGAAATTTGTTAGACTATGCACCAAGTCCCTAAGGTCATAGTTCAATTTTAAGCTTTAATGGCTTTTGGTTTAAAGAAAGTATGGTGGTATTGTAAAATTCAGAATGCTTTTAATAGTTTAAAACTACCCTAAGACTTTTGGGACACCCAGAACAGATCAGGAATAAAGAATTAGAGAAGCCAAAGACTTGTAGATTGTGTACTATGACTAACTTTCTTTGAGAAAAAAATTGATAGGTAACAATGTACATGGTGTATGCTATGTAACATCACCAAAAATAAAGCTGATTATGTTTTAAGATGCAGGAAGCAACTCATTACTGATGTGGGAGTCATTCCTGAATCAGCTGTCTACATAGCTGCCACCAGCTTGTTACAACAAGCAAAATACTTCAGATTTGCCTAAATATTTTGAAGACTATAGGCAAACTGGTGCCCTAGGTAGTATGAGTGAAATAGCTGCGAGATATAAAAAAAACAAATAAGGCATAAGTCCAGCACTTAAGAAATATTTTCTATCTAGTTCAACTAGATACTATCTAGTGGGTAAAAATTCCATTGCCTAGAGATCTATGCATATACTCATACAAGCATTTTGTATTCTATGTAGGTCCTTCCCTGTTTCTAAATCATTCATCTCAGACTCCTCAAGACTCCTTTTTGAGGTTTTCTTGGCAAAGATATTGAATTAGTGTGCCATTTCCTTCTCCAGTCCGTTTTTACATATGGGGAACTGAGGCAAATAGGGATTAACTTGCCCAGGATCACAATCTACTGAAGTATCTGAGGCGATTTGAACTCATGGAGATTCCAAGCCCAGTGCTCTATGCACTGTACCACCTGCTAACCCTGGGTCCTCTCCTTTCAATATAGATTCAACTTTACCATACTTGAGAAGGTAGCCTTCTTGAGTTTCTGTGGAAGAAAAAAATTCATCTCATGGAAAATAAACCCCTCATGATAAACCAATTAGATTAGCAAGTCCTCAGAGACTCACATTCTGTCCCAGGTCCTTATAATCATAGCCTTGCCAAGTTTTCTTTATATGTATCTGTAGATGTAGATGTTTCTTGGGTACAGGAAATGTTTCATTTGTCTGTATTCTTAGCATACAGTACCAATACTTGTTCATAGCAGGTATTTAATAAGTGTATGCTAAATAGAAATGGATTGAATAGAAACAGAAAAGTCTTTTTGTGGCTTTTGTTTTTCTAAATAAGCCCTTAAGAACTATGGATCATAGTCATTCTGGAGGACAATTTGGAACAAGGCCCAAAGGGCAATAAAACCGTGCAAACCCTTTGATCCACAAATACCACTACTAGGTCTATATCCCAAATTCATCATTAAAAAAAAAAGGTAAAAAGACCCATAAGTACAAAATTTTTTTTATTGACTTATTGTAGTGGGAAAGAATTGGTATTTGAATGGATATTGGGGAACTGCTGAACAAATAGTCAGATATGAATGTGCTGGAGTACTTTTATTCCTCAAGAAATCATGAGCATAATAATTACCTAGCTGTGTGGCCTTAGGCAAGCCACTTAACTCCATTTGCCTTGCAAAAAAAAATCATAAGCAGGCAAACTTCAGAAAAACTGGGAAGACTTGCAAGAATTGTTGCTGAGTAAAACGAGCAAAATCAAGAAAACATTGTATACATTAATAGCAAAATTGTGTGATGATCAACTTCGATAGACTTACTACTCTCATCATTTCAATGATAAAGGACAATTCTAAAAGACTTGTAATGGAAAATGCCATCCAAATCCTGAGGAAAATCTATGGAGACTGAATGCAGACCAGAGCATACTAATTTCAGTTTTTAAAACTGATTTTATGTTTTTTCTTTCTCATAGTTTTTTACCCCTTTAGTTCTGATTCTTCTTTTACAAGATGACTAATACAGAAACATGTTAAATAGGATTGTACATGTATAACCTCTATCAGATTATTTGCTTTCATGGGAAGAGGGGGAGGGAAGGAAGGGTGAATGATAGAAAAAATGTGAAACTTAAAAGCTTACAAAAAGATGAATGTTGAAAACTATCTCTGCATGTAACTGAAAAAAATAGCATTAAAAAAGAACTATGGATCAAATTAAAGCACTGGAGTAAGATTTCAGTAGATACATAGAGACATATTTACAAACACAACTGTCAAGGAATAAAGGATTCAAGAAGACAAGGGATTAAGTCTCTTTACACAATCTGCTGAAATTAACAGAAACTAGTTTCTTGATGAAACCCAATTAGATTTGTGTACAGCCCTCAAATGTTGATTCATTCAATATTTTCAGACAAATAAAATCAGAAACATCAGTTATAAGCATATAGAACCCTTCCATAGAAAAACTTCCAAGGAAGTTTAATATATAATTTTTTTATCCTTCCCACCAGTCCCACCTGTTTCTTTGTGAGTTGTCAAAGTGCTGGTCCATTGTGTATCTTCTTCAAATTGGACCCAGGTACTAATGGCAGAGGCCAAGTCAGGTTTGGGCTGTACAAGGTTATCGGGTGGGGATGATGGCTCTGAGATGAGACCAAGCTTCTCTGAGCTATCACCTTGCTCTGAGTGAGAGAGGTCCTGAGATTCTCCGTCCACTGTCTGGTTTTCCCCAGAAGAACTCTCTGATCTGTCTGAGGAAGAAGACAGTCCTGTAACATGATTCTCAGGGTCACCTGAAACAGAGAAAAAATATAGTTATTTCAGTATAGTTCACTATTTTTAGTTATCTTAAAGAAGACAAGAAAGACAGAGAAGGCAAAAGTATTGCTATACAGAGGCTATAAGGATTTCAAATAAAGGAATAGAAAGGGCAGGGGAACATACCTATTTATCCAGTTCTATTCTAATGTGATGGTTCTTTCTAATAATGGGTCAAAGCTAAAATATTGTACATATGGTACAATAATATATTAACATCTCTGACTAAAAATCCTTAAAAAAGAATGTTAGCAAAATTAACATAAAGCAAAGGAATTGGAGACATCCTGGGGTAAACATGAGAACTCTGAAAGTATCTGAAGGGCTCTCATACAGAAGAGGATCATAGATTTAAGAGATGAAAGGGTCCTTGGAAGTAACTGAATTCAACCCCTTCATTTTACAGATGAGGAAACTGAGGCCCAGAAATATGAAGTGGCTTGCTAAGAATTAAACAGCTGAGTGATTAAGGCAGCTTTCAAACTCCACTCTTTCTCTAGAATTCTCTCCATTACACAACTCTGATTCTTATGTCCTACATGGTTACAGAGGGAAGAATTAGGAGCAATGAATGAGTGGAAGTTAAAGTGTGATGTCAGGAAAAATTTCCTAAAGGTTAAAATTATCCAAAGGTGGGATGATCTGCCTTGGAATGTAGTACATCTTGTCCTCTGCCTCCTCATTGTAAGTCTTCAAATAAAGACTAGATAACCACTTCTCACTTTAAGTGGACGTCTTTTTTGAAAATATGTATCAGGCTAGATGGACAGACTGGATGTCTCTTCCAACTCTGAAATTCAATTATTCTGTACAGTCCTCTCTTGAACTTTAAACTTCTTGATAATGGAACAAAGTCATTATAAGTAACATATTTTCTTAAAACCCAGTGGAGTCTTTAATTTCATTTAAAAAAGAAACATGAAACAATTTAAAAAATTATAATCCAAGTAAAAAAGACCCACTCACATTCAATTAGATCCATTAAGTTTAGTCACAGAGATGACTAAATAGTAAAAGGGAATAAATAACAATGAATAATGGAAGTCATATTACAACCAAGTGTTTTGATCCCACTGGAGTTTATAAGGCATGCCTTGACTGACACACAATCTTATGTTGAGGGAAAAGTTATTTAACATCTCTGTGCACCAGTTTTACACACAGAATAGAAGGATTATAACAGGCAGGGTAGGTACATTGCTGTGAAGGAAACAGCACAATGTAATCATCTGTAAAATTATCTCTAATATTCTTCCAACTCTAAATCCTATGATCCCATAGTGATGGAAATTCTACAAATTCTACAACTGGAGAGCTTGTAGAAAGAGAACAAATTTCTTACTCTTCAGAAATGAATTAGGTTTTTCAGGTTATCTTTTGGTGTCACAGAAAGAAATGCCCTGTTCTAGACTACTAAATAGAACAGTTCCTGAATCTCTTTCTTACAATCAATTTACTTTTTTTTAGTAGTAGGATCAGCCTCCTGGATTGCTAAAAATCTGAAGTGATAGAAGCAATAAAAACATACAATTTTTTCAAACTCTAGGAAATAACAGGAGACTTTACCTTCTGAAATAACAGGAAAGAGTGACTCCTCATTGAAAGATACCCACTCAGACTGGTGGGTGGCAATGACATTGCTAAGGGTCGTCATACTAGAGATGCATCTTTCTACAGCTGATTTCAATTAGACCCTTTGGCAATATCTTGGTTGTAGAAAAACAATAAATGAAGTGCTAAAACAGCCAAGAGTTACAATCACTTCTTAGAGACTGACCCCTCTTTCCTCAGGCTTCCCAATGGAGTGGAAACACCCTGCCAAAAAAAGAAAAAAGGAGTACTTAAATTACATATGAAGATTCTTTCAGACATGAACAATTGTGCTGATTTGTTTTTCCTTGGTTATACTTGTTGTTAGGAAGCACTTTAGCTTGGGAAGAGATGAGTTAGTGGCTAGCACTATAAAGACTGAAATACAGATAAGGATTGGATCTGTGATTTTTATTGGCATAAATATCTCCATTGCTACCTCTGTTGTCTAGGTCACAAAGCAGAGTCACAGAACTGGGACACAGAAGACAGAAGACTTGGATCTAGTTCTTCCTAGCTTCCAGTCTAGCTCTTAACTATATCATGTTTTCTCAGGGATTAGATGGGAAAAAAAAAGCAAAGAGCACTAATAAAATACTAAAATACAATAAAGAAATGACTCTCTCTAGGAATGATATGGAGGAGAACATGGATATTGCAAAAAAAAGTCAATAAAAATCTATTTAAATATTCTGGAAAAGCAAAAATACATCCTGAAGAGGATATGACAATTTTGTTAGCTTTACATTTAATATATTTTTTCCTAAGCAAACTACCATAAGTTCACAAACTTCTATATAATCTTTTTTTATCCTTTGTTTATAGATATGTTTATGTTTGTGGATGATTAAATTCATTATAAAAATAATTTAAAATTAAACACATATGTAATAGACACAAGGCTCTACAGTTAAAAAAAACTCACAAAAGTCAATCATTTGAAGGTGATGAACTAATTCACCCCATGAGAACACTCAGCTTATTTTATTCCTCACCCAGTTCCCTTGCCCTAATTCAGGAGGTAAAATTTAAATTAGGAACTCATATTAGGAACTCAAAAAAAATAGCCTTTTAAATCAGCTTTGTCTTTTTTTAAAAAAGATCCACAAATTTTTCTCAGCTGCCAAACATTTTAATTAGTTCATCAAACTCCCAAGGATGTAAACTGTATCATCACAATCCTCTGCTAACTTTACAATTCCAAAGGTCTTATTTTTCAAGGTATTTTTGACATTCTTTTGACAGATAGCAAAATAAAGTTAGTCTTCTTTGCTATTCATTCAGCATCGAAATCGCATTTGTCAGGTAACTATTTGCAAAACTGACTTAAATCTATGGCATAATCTAAGTTTAAAGATAAAAAACATCCACTTAGTTTAAACATATTTTATAGCTTTAGAACAACAGAAATCCACACATGCTCACTCATATTGGAGGTAACAAGCTTCTAATCCTATTGGCACAGCTGGATTAAGAGAGACCATTACACACTAAGTGAAAGTGAGGAATGAAGGCAGCTGCCACAAAAGACAGAGGCTATAGGGAAATAGATTGGGTCAGGCAGTTAGAGTCTTGAAACCTGCATTTTGCTTTGTAATTCAATACTGACATCCCCACCCCCACCCTCTCCATATCTTGTCACTAGTTTTTTCACTTCTGCCTCAACTCTTGGGATTTTGGACAGCTAGAGAAACTCTTTCTGGTACCACAGGGGGCAAGGTGGCATGGTGGATAAGGTCCTAGAATTAGTGGCTGGAAGACGTGGGTCACATCCTGACTTCAAAACATACTAACTATGCAATCAGAAACAAATTATTTAGCTTCTGAGACTTAATTTCATTATTTATAAAATGAACTGTGACGATCAAAGAAAATAATATTTGTAAAAATTATTTGGTAAAAAGAATTAAAAGATGGAGCTTTGGACACTTTCTCCAGACTGCAGTGCACTAACTCTCAAAGCTATCAAAGAAGCATTATATTCCAAATGGAGAGCAATTATAGATGAATCCATATAAAGAAGAGAGAATTTCACAAGCTAAAAAATTCCTTATGAACTGAAAAAAAAAGGAAAATGTCAATCACAGATTTATCCACCCCTTTCCTCATTCCCATAAGCTTGTACTTGGGCCCATATTGAGATCTCTAGTCAGCAAACTTTGAAGACATACCCTATCCTTTGACTCATTTCTCTTCTAGAAGAAGAAAAAATGAAACTAATAATTTTAATAAAATCTCCAACTCAGGGATACAGTTGGCAAAAGTCAGCAGGGGAGTTGTGAGAGGAAGAACTTCTGGGAATAAAATTGCATCAAAGCAGTATAAGCAAAACCAAAATAAATTTTTGATATAAAGAGGCAAAGGGATTAATTTTTTGTGATAGTAAAGATTCAAATGGAAGAAACTATAACATGACTCTAAGGAGTAATTTTAAATGTGAATGGGCTAAACAATCCAAAAAGAGGAAAGATGCCACAATGCCAGAAGCATGCCCCAAGGCATTCAGTGTACATTTAGAACCAGAAAGGATAATTTTGATTATGCCCTCTGTGGTGGCCTTCATTACACATAAATAATTAATCAAAACCTATAAGATCAAAAACCATACTACAATAGATAAGTGAACAAAAGATAGAACAAATGGATAGAACCCTGGGCTTGGAGACAAGAAGACCTGAGTTCAAGTATGACCCTAGCCTCTTTAAAAAAAATTATTTACTTTTAAATTTTACAATTTTCCCCTAATATCATTTCTCTCCCCCCACCCTCCACAGAAGGGAGTCTGATAGTCTTTACATTTCCATGCAATACACTGATCTAAATTGAATATATTGAGAGAGAAATCATATCCTTAAGAAAAAAATATAATCAATAGCAAAATTACGTAAGATAATGAGCTAGGGCAGCTAGGTGGTGCAGTGGATAGAGCACCAGCCCTAGAATCAGGAGTACCTGGGTTTAAATCTGACCTCAGACACTCAATAATTATCTAGCTGTGTGGCCTTGGGCAAGCCACTTAAATCCATTTGCCTTGCAAAAAATCTAAAGAAAATGATATAATGGGCTTTTTTTAGAAAAATTAAAGATACTAGTCTTTGGTCTTTGTTCAAACTCCACAATTCTTTCTCTGGATACAGATGGTATTCTCCATCAAAGATACCCCAAAATTGTCCCTGATTGTTGCACTGATAGAATGAGCAAGTCCATTAAGATTGATCATCAACCCTCTATTGCTGTTATGGTGCACAATATTCTTCTGGTTCTGTTCATATTGCTCAGCATCAGTTCATGCAAATCCTTCCAGGTTTCTCTAAATTCCAATCCATCCTGGTTTCTAATAGAATAACACTGTTCTATAACATCCACATACCACAATTTGTTCAGCCACTCCCCAATTTCTAGGCATTCACTCAATTTCCAATTCTTTGCCATCACAAACAGAGCTGCTATGAATGTTTTTAGACAAGTGATGTTTTTACCCTTTTTCATGATCTCTTCAGGGTATAGACCCAATAGTGGTACCGCTGGAACAAAGGGTATGCACATTTTTATTGCCCTTTGAGCATAATTCCAAATTGCTCTCCAGAAAGGTTGGATGAGTTCACAGCTCCACCAAAAATATATTAGTGCCCCAGATTTCCCATATCCCTTCCAACACTGATCATTGTCCTTTCTGGTCATATTGGCCAGTCTGAGAGATGTGAGATGGTACCTCAGAGATGCTTTAATTTGCATTTTTCTAATCAGTAATGATTTAGAGCAATTTTTTCATATGACTGTGGATAGATTTGATTTCCTTATCTGTAAATTGCTGTAAATTACCTCTGCATATCCTTTGACCATTTGTCAATTGGGGAATGGCTTATTTTAGTTTTTTTTTAAAAATTTGACTCAGTCCTCTATTAATTTTAGAAATGAGTCCTTTGTCATATATACTAGTTGTAAAAATTGTTTCCCAATTTACTACATTTCCTTTGATCTTGGTTACAGTGGTTTTATCTATGCGAAAGCTTTTTAATTTAATGTAATCAAAATTATCTAGTTTGTTTTTAATGATGTTCTCCATCTCTTCCTTGGTCATAAACTGCTTCCCTTTCCATGGATCTGGCAGGTAAACTATTTCTTGATCTCTAGTTGACTTATAATATTGTTTTTTATGTCTATAAACCTGTATTCATTTTGATCTTATCTTGATATAGGGTGTGAGATGTTGATCTAATCCAAATTTCTGTCATCCAATTTTCCCAGCAGTTTTTATCAAAGAAGAGTATTTATCCCAAAAGCTGAACTCTTTTGGTTTATCAAACAGCAGATTACTATAATCATTTCCTGCTATTGCACCTAGTCTATTCCACTGATCCACCTCTCTATTTCTTAGCCAATACCAGACAGTTTTGATGACTGATGCTTTATAATATAATTTTAGATCTGGTAGGGCTAAGTCCCCTTCTTTTTCACTTTTTTCATTAAATCCCTGGAAATTCTTGACTTTTTATTTCTCCATATGAATTTACGTAAAATTTTTTAATGCATTAAAATAATTTTTTGGAATTTTGATTAGTAGGGCACTAAATGAGTAGTTTAATTTAGGTAGAATTGTCATTTTTATCATATTAGCCTGGCCTAATCATGAGCAGTTGATATTTGCCCAGTTATTTAAATCTGGTTTTATTTGTGTGAGAAGTGTTTTGTAATTGTTTTCATAAATTTTCTGAGTCTGCCTTGGCAGGTAGACTCCCAAGTATTTTATATTGTCTGAAGTTACTTTGAATGAGATTTCTCTTTCTAGCTCTTGCTGCTGTATCTTGCTAGTCATATATAGAAATGCTGAGGATTTATGAGGGTTTATTTTTATATCCTGCAACTTTGATAAAGTTAGTAATTGCTTCTAGTAGTTTTTTTAGATTTTTGTTCGGGTTCTCTTGGTATGCCATCAGGTTATCTGCAAAAAATGAGAGTTTTGTTTTTTCCTTCCCAATTCTAATTCCTTCAATTTCTTTTTCTTCTCTTATTGATGAAGCTAATATATTTTTATTTGTTAAAATTTTGTTTTCCAATTATATACAGTCGAATTGAGTACCTATCATTTTTATAAGGTTTTGAATTTTACAATTTTTCCCTCACCCTCCCTTACTTCCTCCCCACAGAAGGTTGTCTGATAGTCTTTACATTGTTTCCATTCTATATATTGATGTAAATTGAATGTATTATAAGAGTAAACATAAACCCCCCTTCCCCCCACAAGAAGATGAGAAACCTCAAGACTAGAAGGAGAGAAAAAAAATGTACTTCAGCCTGTGTTCAGCTTTCAATGGCTCTGTCTCTGGGATGAGTTGCTTTCTTTAACATAAGTCCATCAGAGAAGTTGCTTCAATATTTTTACCACAGTTGCTATTACTAGCTGTACCTCCACTCTATTGCTCCCCACTCTCATTTATTCTATTCTTTTTTCCCTTTCATCCTGGCCTTGTCCCAAAGTGTGTTGAATCTGAGTACCCTCTCCCTTGATCTTCTCTCTCCTATCACCTATCCTCCCCCCTTCCCTCCCCCCCATTTCCCCTTATCCCATACGTTTCTTCTTATCTTTCTCTAGGGTAAGATCAATTTCCTCACCATATTAAGTGTATATGTTATTTCCTCTCTGAGCCATTTCTGATGAGAATAAAGGTTCACCCATTCCCCACCTTGCCTTCCCCCTTTCCTAATCCATTGAAAAAGCTTTTTCTTGACTCTTATGTGAAATTTCTTAGTGAAGCTAACATTTCTTTTTTTTCTGTAGAAATCATTTGTTTAGTGAAAATAAATTCAAATTTTACAAATAAGACTATGGTAAATTAAGGAAAGAATTATTCACAATAGATATAAACCAGATTATATATTTTAAAAAGATAGGTGAAGGAAAAAACTTAAGTGCATGCACACCAAACAGAACATGCACAGACTACAAAAGATCAAATTAAAATGTACATATGGCTTACAAAGGTCTAAAATGCTGAAACTCTGAGGACAAAAAGCAGAACTGACAAATGACGTCAGAGTAAATAAGTATTTTGTAGTATAAAATAAGAAAACTTACAATATAAAAGAAATGCTTATCACACAGAAACCTGCAAGGTCAGAAAATAAACAGTAATTTTGGCTCTCTACTAAATGATACTTAGAAATTGGTTAGGTTAAGGGAAAACAAACAAAATAAATGGACTTAAGTTTTGAGTGACTTGAAAGGAAATAGAGAAAAGTATACCCTGAGTCTTTAGAAAAGTACAGTCTTCATCAGAGACTTCTTTGGTAGTTCAATTCCTGTTAATACTTTATGAAATCACAATTGTGTTTTAATGAAAAATAGACATTTCAAATCAAATAATTATTATACTACAAATAAGACAAATTTTCTAATTCAAATCAATTTCAAAAATATAATAAAATGTGATGACATTGATGATAATGGGCCTTGCAATTTGAATCCTTGTCACTTAGTGATCTTTGTGAAAGTAGAGATTTTTAAATTCTTAAACTATCTTTCACTTAGGTGAATGTAAAGTTAAATTAGAGTAACAGTGATTTCTGTTAGAAGCTAGCATTTCTTAACATAATATTGAATAGTAGCAGTGATAACGGGCATCCTTATTTCAGGCCTGATCTTATTGGGAATGCCTCTAGCTTATCCCCATTGTATATAATGCTTGTTGATGGTTTCAGATTGACACTGCTTATTAGTCTAAGGAACAATCCATTTATTCCTATGTTCTCTAGTGTTTTTAGTAGGAATGAATGCTGTATTTTGTCAAAAGTTTTTTTCAGCATCTATTGATATAATCCCATGATTTCCAATTATACTAACAGTTTTCCTAATATTGAACCAACACTGACTGCATTCCTGGGATAAATCCTGCTTGGTCATAGTGTATTATCCTAATAATAACTTGATATAATCACTTTGCTAAGATTTTATTTAAGATTTTTGCATCTATATTCATCATGGAGATAGGTCTATAATTTTCTTTCTTTGTTTTCACTCTTCCTGGTTTAGGTATCAGCACTATAATTGGTGTCATAGAAAGAGGTAGGCAAGAGCTCCATCTTCACCTACTTTGTTAAAGAGTTTATATAGAATTGGGAACCAATTGTTCATTAAATGTTTGATGGAATCCACTTGTGAATCTATCTGGCCCTGAAAATTTTTTCTTAGGGAGTTCAATAATGACTTGCTGAATTTCTTTTTTTTGAGATTTAACCTGGGCAACTTATATTTTTGTAAATATTCATTCATTCATTATCAAATTTATTGGCATATAGTTGGACAAAATAATTCTTTAATTTCTTCCTCTTTGGTGGTGAATTCACCTTTTTCATTTATTATACTATCAATTTGGTTTTCTTCTTTTTTTAAATAAAATTAACCAGAGATTTATCGATTTTACTGTTTTTTTCATAAAAATGAACTCGATTTTATTTATTAGTTCAATAGTTTTCTTGCTTTTGATTTCATTCATTTTTAGAATTTCTAATTTGATATTTAATTGAGTTTTTAAAATTTGTTCTTTCTCTAATTTTTTTAGTTGCATGTTTAGTTGATCTCCTCTTTCTCTAATTTATTCATGTAAGCATTTAAAGATATAATATATCCCCTGACAACTGCCTTGGCTGTATCCCATAAGTTTTGATATGCTGTTTCAGTATATTCATTATCTAGGATGAAATCATTAATTCTTTCAATAATTTGTTGTTTGATCCACGCATTCTTTAAAATGAGGTTATTTAGTTTCCAATTAGCTTTAAGTCTATATCTTCCTGGCCCATTATTAAATGTGATTTTTATTGCATTATAAACTGAGAGGATATATATTCACTATTTCTGCCTTTTTGCATTTGATTATTAGGTTTTTATGCCCTAGTACATGGTAAATTTTTGTGTAAGTGCAATGTACTGCAGAAAAAAAAAAGTATATTCCTTTCTATCCCCATTCAATTTTATCCAAAGGTCTATCATGCCCAGGTTTTCTAACAATCTAGTTACCTCCTTTACTTCCTTTTTGTTTATTTATGGTTACATTTATCGAAATCTGAGAGCAGGAGGTTGAGGTCTCCCACAAGTACTGTTTTGCTGTCTTCCTGTAACTCATTCAACTTCTTCTCTAAGAATATGGATACTATACCACTTGGTGTACATATTTAACCTTGAAATTGCTTCATTGTCTATGATACCTTTTAGGAAGTTATAGTTTTCTTCCTTATCTCTTTTAATGAGATGTTTTTGCAGCTGCTTTGTCTGAGATAAGGATTGCTAACCCTGCTTTTTTTTACTTCAGCTGAAGCAAAATATATCTTGCTCCAACTTTTTACCTTTACTCTGTATGTATCTCTCTGCTTCAAATGAGTTTCTTGTAAGCAATATATTGTAGGATTCTTGTTTTTAATCCACTCTGCTATTCACTTACATTTTATGGGAGAGTTCATCCTATTCACATTCAAAGTTATAATTACTAATTCTTTATTGCCCTCCTTTCTATCTTCCCTTAGTTTGTAGTTTCCCCCTTTTTTCACTTTATCCATATTCCCCAGTATTTTGTTTTTGAATAACACCACCTTCAGTGTTTGCCCCCTTACATCCAACCCCCTCCCCTTTCTTTCCCCTTTTCTCTTTGCCTCTTCTTCCTTTCCTTCCTTCTGTTAGTTCCTCTTTTTCTCTCCCCCTCAATCCATCTCCAGGTAAGATAAATTTCTTAAACTGAGTGTTTGTATGTTAACTTTAAACCAAGTCTGATGAGAGTAAGATTCATGCTATTCTTACCTCCCTTTTCCTCCTCTAATGCAATAGGTCCTTTGTACCTTTTTATGTAATGGGATTTGCCCCATTCAGTCTCCTCCATCCTTCTGTCTCTTTACTGTCCCCCCCACCCTTTTAAGGAGATATTGTTTTTAAATCATTCTATTAGAGTCACAGTTAAATCATATGTGTCCATTATTTCTGGCTAAGTATATTCTCTCCAATAGAGTTACAGTTCTCAAGAATTATGAGAGTCTTTCTCCCAGGTGGGGACATAGCCACTTTCATCTTATTGGATAGCAGTTTTTTTCTCTTTACCTCCCCCTTTTTAAACCTTTTCATTTGTTTCTTGATTCCCTGTTTAGCCAGGTCCTGTGTAATCTTTACTGTGGCTCCTTGGTATCTAAATTGTTTCTTTCTGGCTCCTTGCAGGATTTTCTCTTTTATCTGATAGTTTTGGAATTTGGCCACAGTATTCCTTAGTGTTTTCATTTTGGGATCCCTTTCAGGAGGGGATCCATGTATTCTTTCAATAACCATTTTGTCCTCTGGTTCCATGATATTAGGGCTATTTTCATCACTAAATCCTGTAATATTGAGTCCAGGTTTTTTTTTTTTTCTCTTCAGTATTTTCAGGAAACCCAATGATTCTTAAGTTGTCTCTCCTGGATCCATTCTCAAGGTCAGTGGTTTTGCTGATGAGGTATTTTATATTTTCTTCTATTTTTGCCATTTTTTTGGTTTTGTTTAACAGATTCTTGTTGTTTCATGTAATCATTAGTTTCTACAGACTCTATTCTTTTTTTGAGAAGAATTTTCTTCATTTGCCTTTTGCAACTCCTTTTCCAATTGGTCAATTCTGTTTTTGAAGGAGTTTTCCATTTGTCCATTTGAGGTTTTGAGAGAATTATTTTCTTTTTGCATTTGTCCAATTGCATTTTCCAAGGATTTATTTCCTTGTTGCAAGGTATTATTTTTCTCTTGGATTTCTTTTCCCCAATTTTTCAATTGATTTTAAAACTCCTTCCTGATTTCTTCAAGAAAGTCTTTCTGGGCTGGAGACCAAGTCATATTGTTCTCAGAGGTTCTAGATCTCTCTGAGTTAGGGTCTTTGCCTTCAAGTTAGTTTTCTTTAGATCCCCCTTTCTGCTGGCTTTTCTTCATTTTCCTAACATCTTGTGTTGGGAGAGGGGCTGGTTCACAGAGGTTTGGTGTTGAGATCCCTAGAGGCTTTGCTCACTTGGCTTAGTAACTCTAAGTAGGCTGGCCAGTAGGGGGTGCTAGATGATTTACTCACTAAATTTAATACCTCCAAATGGTACAAATTACTGGCCAGTAGGGGGTGCTGTGGCCTTGATTTGAGTTCCTCTCCCTAGGCCTGGAGAGGGTGGGTGGTACTCTGGACACTGTTATCCTTGAACAATGTGGGCTGGGCCCTGGGGTGAGGTGGTTAATCTCACTATTCTGATGAGGGAACTTCACTGCCCATGCCTGAGCGGAGTGGGGGGGTGGATGGTGTTACTGTGTTTGTTCTGGGAAGAGGACTTTGAAATGAAAGTGTGGAGTCTGTGGACCTCCAGACCAACCAAGCCCAGCTGACAGATGTCCAGCCACATTGTGTATGGGACCACGGCTCCCTCAGTCAAAGCCTCCTTGACTTATCTTAGGTTAGTATGACTCTCAACCCACCCCCACTGGCTCTCTGCTCTCTGCCTCGGCTCACCCACGATCCGCTGAGACAGACCTTGAGGTAGATGTTCTTCTCCTATCTTCTTTTTCTGAGTTTTGTCAATCAAATTCTGTTGAGGTTTGTTTTGTATTATTTATGAGGGAAAGCCAGGAGACCTTAGGACAGTGCCTGGCCATCATGGCCAGAAGTCCAACCATAGACTCGTTTTTTTTTTTAGTTTTTGCAAGGCAATAGTATTAAGTGACTTGCCCAAGGCCATACAGCTAGGTAATTATTAAGTATATGAGGCTGGATTTGAACTCAGGTACTCCTGACTCAAAGGCAGGTGCTCTATCCACTGTGCCACCCCCCATAGACTCTTTTTTTTAGGTTTTTGCTAGGCAAATGGGGTTAAGTGGCTTGCCCAAGGTCACACAGCTAGGTAATTATTAAGTGTCTGAGGTCAGATTAGAACCCAGGTACTCCTGACTCCAAGGCCAGTGCTTTATCCACTATGCCACCTATCCGCCCCAATAGACTCTTAATAGATGTGTGACCTTGGGCAAGTCACTTAACTTCAGTTTTCTCAAGGAAAACATCTAGCTTGCAGGGTTATTGTGATGATCAAATAAGATAATATTTGCAAAAAATATTTTGTAAAGAGCCAGTCACATAGTAGTACTATATAGATGCTAATTCCTTTCATTTTTTGCATAATATTAAAGAATGTTTCAAATAAGTAATAATAAGAAAAATAACATATCAAACCAACCCAAATTAATAAAGAAGGCAAAAATTGGAATAGTCAATATTGAAAAAGTTGTAGAAAGATAGGCACACAAATTCATTATTGAAGCTTATATTTTTCAACCATTCCAGAAAGCAATTTGGAATTATGCCAATAAAATAGTTGAACTGTTCATATCCTTTGATTCAGAGGGAAAATGATGCAAATAAAAGCTTTATAGATGACAAAAAGAAGAGCCCATACATATTTGTAACAGCATTTTTTTAGGAGAAAAGAACAAAAACAAAAAGATGCCCATCAATTGGGAAATGATGATATACATTATTAAATATTATTAAATATTCATCATTTCTAGGATGAGAACAGAAGAAGTATGGAAAGATTTGCAAACTGAAATAAGTAGAATCAGGAAAACCATTTACAAAATAACTATAACAATGAAAAAGGAAAGAAGAACAATAAAATAATTATAATTAAATGTTATAAAATTATAATCAAATTTAGCTCAAAAATAGATTCATGAGACATCATCCCTTGTTCTTTTCAGAAGTCAAGTGCTTTAAGTATAGAAAACTGCATAGTTCCTCTGTACATTTTTTAATAAGGGGGTAACTCTCTGGGATGGAGAAAGCAATGTAAAGTTACATTGGGAAATAGGTATAAATGCATATTAAATATAAAGGTAAATTTATAAATTAAATAATCACTAATATAGCTTGGTATTTTGGTTTACACTTGTTTAGATTTACTTCAGTGGATGATTGATATCATTACCAATTATATAGTCCAAGAACTGAATAGAGCTGAAGAAGTTTAAGATTTTTGTTTAAACTTTTACTCTAATAGCACTTTAATGTCAAGAATTGTTTTGCTTTTGTTGTTTCTTTTGTAGCTTGGGATTCATTCAATTTACTTATGTTAGTTATTGATACATTACAGTAACAGTTTAATAGATAAAATTGCAAATGAAGTCAAGGTGAAGTATCTTCCATTTTTAATTTTGTTATCTTAATTTTAAGATTTTTAATAACTAGATAGGTCTAAATCTTGTACTTACTATTGAAAAAAACATATTTTTTTTGACCTGAGGTGAAAAATAGAAAACTATCATCTAGAGTAGTAGTCTCTAAATCGGATTATATGATCAATCAATCAGAAGATGATTACTCTCTCTCCTCATTGTCAATCATGGGCTTGTCTCAAACAGAACCACACTGACTCTTAACCACTGACACTCCAAGTCTTTCCCTTCTTTCTTCTGTACAAACTACCAATCTCTAAGTGATTTAGGCATCTGCCATTATTCAGGGTAGTTATAAGTCCAAGTCAATAATAGCAGCAACAATTATACAGGTATAAATGGGAACTCCTCCCTTCCCCCAATATCAGTTTACCCATACCCAAATCTCAGATTTCCTATAATTGCTAAACGCAGGTGTCAAAGAGCAAATTCTAAAGTCCAGACCATGGTATTGTAAATAAGAGTAAATAAGAGTTCTACTTCCCAAACTTTCACCTTGAGGTAAGCAGAGGATGAACAGATATGGATACATTGCAACAGATCACATTTCACCTCAAACTTACCACTCTTCCAAACTTCTCATCTCTTGTTGGGACCATCACCACCCACCCTTCCATTCACCTAAGTTCACAACTTTGGTGTCATCTTCAACTTCTCTCTCTTTTCCATCCCACAAATCTACTCTGTTGTCAAATCTTATTTCCATGTATTGTTTCAATTTTGTTTTCTTTCTATTCACACAGCCACCATAGTTGTTCAAGCTCTCTTTATATATTGCCTCAATTATTCCCAAAGTCTCCTAATTTGTCTCCCAGTCTCATCATTCTATTTCAATCTCTCTTCCACCTAACTTGTAATGTGACTTTTCCTAAAGTATAAATCTAGCATTGTCACTCTTATACTTAATTCCAGTGGCTCCCTATCATCCTAGAATTTTAAAAAATCATCTTTATTTCATTAGTTTTTAAAAATATTTCTATTTTGTGAATATATTATAATGTACATAATTTATTAGAATATGCATATAGTTTATAAGTAAATATATATATATATATCTTGAAATCTGTATTCAAAATTATTTTTACTGATAGAGATCCATGATTGAAAAGTTTGGAGACCTCACTGACCTAAATCACTGGGAAAAATACTTTTCAAATATTAATTGCTAAGGGAATATAATAATCACAGCATAAAATTTCCCAAATTGTGTTCCATAGAAAACTATAGTTCTACTCAATTAAATTGGGGGTGTCATAGGAAAATTCTGATCTAAATAATACTTTCTCCTCTAAAAGGGAGTTATTAAAGGATGTAAGACCCAATGTAGTATAGTGTAATGAGCTAGAAATACCTCCCATCTCAGACACATGCTGGATATGTGATCCTAGACAACTTAATCTTCAATTTGCATTGAAGAATGAGGTTCTTTAGCCAGGAATTACCTATATCAGTGAAATCACAGGTCTAATCCATATCCTTATGATATTATGTATTCAAGTGTTTGTTATATGTAGAACTCTTTAAAAAAGAAACCATGAAAATACACTTAGTTTCTTCTATTTTGACTCCAAATTTCCTTAATACTCTTTAATTTTTGTGTAGTATATACACCTGGACCTTCTCTGTGATTCTGTGTTTAATTTCACATCCCCAAAGAGTTTTGTGAACAAATAGTGAGGGAAATGATGACCTAGTATATCTTCCTGAAGAAAATTACTCACATTAAAAAAAAAAAAAACTTTGACTAACCATAGAAAGTCCACCATCTCCTTTCACCTAGCTCTTACTCCATTTATGGAGACAAATTTTAGCAGGCAGCACAGGTACAAGAATTTGACATGAATCTTGCTCTCCCAGTAGGAAAGTAGGCATAGTGCCCACAAACCAAAACATCAGATCTGTTCAAATTTCTAGGCACACAGCCATTTTCATGTCCTGTCAGACACAATGCTCCTCACTACTGTAAGGTCTGCTAGCCAAGATAACAGTATAAATTTCAAGAGTCAGATTTCCCCTCTCATCACCACTAGCACTACCACACACAAAACAAGCAATTTTTCAAAAAATTTCATGTCATTAAATGAGTAAGTACATTGATATATGCACTGTCATAACCCAATGAGAGAAAATAAACATCTCAAACAAAGAACACAATATCAAAAGAAATGTCTTAATTGAGGGGAATGAGTAGAGGTGAAAAGGAAGTCATCTAGAAATTCCTTTAAAATCATACAGTTTTAGAATTGAAATGGACCTTAAAGATGTAGTTCATTTCTATTATTTTTATAAAGAAGAAACAGGTCCAGAGAGGTTAACTGGTTTGATGCAAGTCACACAGCAACTTAGTGGTAGAGTCAAAGTTTCTGACTCCCAGGTCTTTATGTCCTTACACCACTCTGGTTTTAATGATTTCCTTTCTCAGCATGAATTAGAGTGAGATCAGCTGTAAGGGCAGGCAATATCAGAGACCCCAAGGCAGATTCTAAAAATTCCTATATACAAACATGTTTCTCAGACAGATTAGACATGTAATAGAGATTGCACTAAGGACATAACTTACAAAATAGGGACTACAAAAGACTGCACAGTTTTCCCTGAGGACTCACCCACCCTTCCTTAGTCTCCCTGATTCAGATCCAGATGTGAGCTGGTTATAAGAAGAAATCCCAAAAGAGGATGGCTGAGACATCTTATTAGAGGTCAACCCCACCTATGCAACATAATATTAAGTGGATTTCAGGTATTACTGTGAAATGACTACATTCAATATTCAGAAAAAGACACTACAACTTCAGGAATGCTGCATAAGCAGATGTCTCTGTTTTCCTGATACAAGTTGTAAGGCTCCACTTCCCACTGGAGAAGCTTAGAACAAGACAAAACAAACCAGCCTCCCACCCATTCTTTCGATGTGCTTAACATGCCAACGTTCATAATCACCGCATGCCTATGACTCAAAATCTTCAACAGAATTACCCCCCAGAGATGCAGAGCAAGAAAAGGATAAATCACATTGTAGGAAAGTCAATATTTCAGAAAAACACCTCTTTTTCAATGAGATCATAGGATTTCAAGTTGGAAGGAATCTTAAAAATCTACTCTAGATTTCTCACTTTACAGGCAAGGAAACAATAAACCAAAGAGCTAACAACAACAAACCCATGGAAAGTAGAAGAGGAGGGATAAAACCCAGATTATCTGAATTCAAATTGTGTTTATAGTGGTACAAAAAGTAGGAGTCTTGGGAATCCAGAGTTTATAGATCTTTTTTTTTACTCTTACTATCTAAAATAAAGAAATAATTATCAAATATTTAATATATTTATTTAGCATCATGCTGGCCATGAAGAAGTAAAATCACAGTATTACAGAATTCTACAATATCCCTATTGTATCCAAATAGGCTCCTTCTCTGTGTCCTTCCTCAAGTAGCTTGCAAACTAGTTGAGGAGATAAGACTAATAAGAAATAACAGCAGACTAAAAACATTAAATAATGTAACCAAAAAAACCCTAAATATAGGAGTTTACAAGAAAGAGATCAGTCAGGCTTGGAGGAGTTAGGGAGGTTTTATGATAAATTATTCAACTTGAGCTTTTGTGGATATAGGATTTAGATGAATGTAAGAAGAAAGAAGAGATGGCATTTCAACTGAGAAGAGCATGAATAAAGGCATGAAATAGGGAAAGAACATAAATGAATGAATGTTGATAAGAAGGGTGAAGGGATCACAATATTGAGGGCAGAGGAGAGATTTGGCTCAAAGGAGAAGAGACCTCAGGCTTTCTACCTGCAATTTCTTCCCAGTAAATCCATTTCATAGGATTATTAGAGTAATCCTTATAAAAGATCACTTTGCACACGTTATCTTGTAGGGAATAAGGAGCTACTGAAGTATATTTTTAAGCAAGAAAATCAAGGTCAAATTTCCTCATCTGGAATTCCAGAGGCTCCACAATTTGGACCCAAATTACCTTCTAGTCTTATTTTTTTTTATCACTCCCCCGTACAGTCATAGAATATCAAGATAGGAAGGAACTCCAGAGGGATCATCTATTCTAATCTGTCCCTAAAAGGAATTCTCTCTATTACATGCTTGATAAATGAAAATTAAAATCTTCTAAAATCACAAGTGCTTCACATATCTCTTAATGGAGAGATAAACTATATGACAAAGAAACTGAACCTATCTCCCTCCCCCCATTAGACTGTGAGTTCCTTGAGAGCAGGGAATGTTTTTTGCCTTTCTTTGAATGTTCAGCACTTATCACAATGATGAGATATACAGTAGGTACTTAATAAATGGTTATAACTTTCTTTCCTTTTTTTCCTTTGAAATAACAAAGAAACTTAACTGTAGAGATCATAGGTTTCTTCTAAGTACACAGACACTTTAGGATCATCACAAGACTTAGAACTAAAAGAGATCAAAGAGGTAGTTGAATAGCCTCATTAGGTAGGTAATTGAAGTTCAGGAGATAGAGTTAAAAGATAAAGATAAAGCCTTTCATAAAATTACATAGCCAAGGATGCAGAAGAACCACGATATAAATCTATATTTTCTTGACTAAAGATACTGTATTTTCCCCTCTATACCTTGATGTTCTTGGAAAAGGGAAAGAGGATCCTTTACTAACTCTAACTTTCCTCATTTTATTTTTGTCTTTGACCTCCCAAATTAATATCCATAGAACAAAAAGAACCTGATGCTTCCTTCTCCCATTGAGGAACAGGAAGAAACACAAGAATTTTATGTCATTTCTGAAATTCATGCTTCCTCACCTATATTCCTAATGTCTGGTTCTCCATGTCTCTCCATCAGAGGGCAGACATCAGAGGATTCCTAAAGTCTTCATTTAAAGAGGGAACCAGGGTAGCCATGACATAATTCCCCACTTGGTTGCAGTACTTCCTCATAATCTCACACCAGGTACTCTCCTTCTACCTCCCATTTCCTATTTTCAGCTTCTTTTTATGTGCTGCCATCTCCCATTAGATTGTGAGGTCCTTGAGTTCCTTTATTTTTAAATCCCCAGCACTTAGTACAGTACTTAATAAATGTTCACTGGCTGACTGCTATCTCATATGAAACGTCTATACATGATGGAGACCTTGAAAGGGAAGATAAATAATCTTATTTCTGTTATAATCAGCACTTACCTCTGACACACATTGGCATGGGACATACATATTCACACACTCCTTTCTCTTCTCATACAGTAGAAGAGGAAGAATGTTAAGGCAATAATTCTTTGGGTTTTTTTTTTTAGTTTTTTTGCAAGACAAGTGAGGTTAAGTGGCTTGCCCAAGGCCCCACAGCTAGGTAATTATTGAGTGTCTGAGACTGCATTTGAACCCAGGTACTCCTGACTCCAGGGCTGTGCCACCTAGCTGCCCCTAAGGCAATAATTTTTAAATGCCCTGCCAGGAATCTTTCCATTTAAGTTTTCTATCCTGATTGGCCAATTTCAACCCACCAAGGTGGATCCTGTTCAGCATTAAGAAATCAAGTCTTTATTTTTTAAATTATAAAAACAAAATTTAAAAACAAGCTAATATTTATCCCTGATTCTGAAGAGAACAGGAGCTGGGGCAGTCAAAATCATTTAATTCAGTGAGTGGAAGCCAACCAGACTAACAAAGAAATGTGTGACTGATACAATGGCCACTTCCACCAAATTGCTCAGATTTCAGTTATCAACAATTTTCATAGGTAGTTCGCTGCTTTACCTCAGTTTCTAACAGCCTGAAAAGGTGGCAACAAATAAAGAATACACATGGGCTCTTCTACTTCTAATATAATAATAGAAAAAATAACAATAGGTAACATTTCTATAGCTCTTTAAAATTTACCAGTCTCTTTACATACATTGTCTCATGTGGTCCAGAATCCTAACTTGGAATTTACTTCATTGTGAAAGCACCAGCTTCTGAGACCTCAAAGAGAGGAGTTGATTCTGCTTGGTAAACTGAGAGTCTGCTTCTACTTTACTCATTCAGGAGCCTCCCACAAAATAATATCAAAGTCCATAAGACAATGAAGATGAATTAACAGATTCAGTTAAGTTAAAAATGAAAAGAGATCCCTTAGAAGAGGACTCTATTTCAAAACCGTAGCTAAACAAGCTTCTTAAGGCAGTCTGGCACTGAAGAGAAGGCACTGAAATGAGATTTTGGCTAGTGAAATCTTGTTCATGTTAATGAGATAGTATTAATTACAAATAATTTCAACAGCTGATAATCAAAGTGATCTAGAGTAAACAAGCAAATGTAACTTCCTAATATACTTCATTCAATTAGTTTTTTTAACCTAATCTACACCAGTGTGAGTTAACCCAGTTTAAGCTTTTGTGGCAAGAGTTAACTCCATGTGAACAAACTTGAAAAAAATCAGTACATATTATTAAAAAAATTCTTAGGGTTCACTCAAAACAATTTTCTATTGCAGAAAGAAAAGGGAATCTTGTGACTTCCTGTCACAGGATATTGTTTGATAAATACTTATTGATTGATTTATTAGTCACAAGAAAGGATATAATCTTGCCAATGTCCCTGACAGTGAAAGATATTAAATCATTGGAATATATTATGGAAGGAAGAATGTAGACTTTCCTTCAGAAATTCTTTGTAAAAAGGCATGGGTTCTCATCTATATGAGAATAAAGGAACATGTCACACACTACAGAAATAAAATCCAGCTTAAAAGAAATGATCAACAATCACAACAAAAATGAGGAGGAGAAAGAGGAGAATGTTTAGAGTACTTTTAATATTTGTAAAGTGCTTTACAAATACCTTATTTTATTGTTATCTCCATTTTATAAATGAGCAAATTGACAAAGATTAATTACTTGACTTGCCCAGGGTTAAAAAAGCTATTAAGTATCTCAGGTTAAATTCTAACTCCTGAACCCATTTGGGGCTTTCTTGGTAAAGATACTAGAGTAGCTTGCTGTTTCTTTCTCTAACTTATTTTACACATGAGGAAACTGAGGCAAACAGGATTAAGTGGCTTGCCAAGGCTTGCATAGCTAGTAATTAAAAGCCTGAGGTCAGATTTGAACTAAGGTCTACAACTCTATCTTCTATGCCACCTAGTTGCCTGAAGAGATAGGCAGGGTGGAAGAGTAACTAATTTCAGAAGACTTTCTCACTGAGAATAGTAGAATGCAGCTAATATTTGCAGGAATTTGCTAAATGAAAATCAAATGTTTCTTGCTAAGGATTATCAGTTAAATGAATAGGTCAGAAATCCTGCTATAGAAAGCTATCCCTCTCTAACTTACACTACTGCCTTTAATTTTTTTTTTTATGGGATACACTTTTTTTTTTAGGTTTTTGCAAGGCAAATGGGGTTAAGTGACTTGCCCAAGGCCACACAGCTAGGTAATTATTAAGTGTCTGAGACTGGATTTGAAGCCAGGTACTCCTGACTCCAAGGCCAGGCTGGTGCTTTATCCACTGTGCCACCTAGCCTCCCTATGGAATCCACTTTTTAAAAATTCTCCATTGCTAATTGATGATAATATCTGAGGCAGTCTGGTCTCCAATTCTCAAATCTATCCAAAACCCCAAATTGCTCTCCAGATATTCCCCATCTTTCAAAACTATTTTTTATCCATATCTCAGTTTTCTCACTCTAGTGCTGTGTTGCTGTTTTGACTACAAAAGATGAGATGAAATGAGATGTGCTAGACATTCACTTCTGATGGGTGAAAAATAATTTATAATTTGTTTCCTAATTTTTTACATATACTTTGTGCAGTAAATAACCCTGCATTAAAACTTTGAAAAATTAAAAACTCCGATTAATGCAGTTTACAATTCCTATTCCAAAGGCCCCAGGATGAAAAAAATATAACCCATCTCCTGATAAGAAAAGTGACAGATTTAGGATGTAGACTGAGATTTAGTTTTTGGACATGGCTAATGCATGACCTAATTTTGTTTCTTTGTTTTAAGGATTTTTTCAATCACTGGAGTAAGATGGGAAGGAGAGAAAAGTTATTTTTAATTAATATATATACATATATATGCATATAAATATGCATGCACATTTAAAAATCTTATATTAGAATATAGTTCTATTCCAAAAGTACATAGTATTTTCTTATTATTTTATTTCTTTGATTTTATGAAGAGAAAAGAACAAAACCACAAATTCCTATAATGATTTAAGAGGAATTTGTTTTTAAAACTGCTTTCCCCTATGTATTCCTCTTTACAGTTCAGGTGTGACTTCCTTTGGGAGGCCTTTTCTGGTATTAGTGTCCTCCCCATTCCCTCAAATTACTTTGCATTTATATTGAGAATAATTTTTGTGCAGCACAGTGCTCTCTATATAGAAAGTGTTTAATAAATACTTGCTGAATTGAATAACTTCTTCCTTTATAGATTGCTTCAAAAGACAGCAAGAAATGGTGGAGGGGAAACAAGATTATTTTAAATTAATTCTTATTTTTATTCTGAACCCAAACATCAAAAAGAATGGATATTTACAAGTATTTATATAGTAGAACAGAAAAATGATGTTAGTACAAGAAACTTGAGGTTTTATTACATACAATTTGTTTTGTTTTGAAAGTATAAAATAGCATCAATCTATAGCTTTCAAGGCTGTCACGATTGTCCTTTTTTTGTCAATCCTGTTATTTTTTCCTCCTTATTTTAAAAAATAGATTCCTTAATGAACTTCTTTTCTTGTGTTTTTTAAACTATGCTATTCCCTATTCCTCCTTGTCTTCTACCTCTCTGCTACCACAAGAAAAGAAAAAAATAAAATAGATATGAAAAATATGATTAATGAAAGCTTGGTGCCAGACTTGACTAAGCAATTCCAAGGACTTTAAGGATGAAATTGGAAAGAAGACAACAAATAGGAGAAGACCTGCAAATATTTTTATTTATTTACTTATTTACTTATTTGTTTTTTTGGCTAGGCAATGGGATTAAGTGGCTTGCCCAAGGCCACACAGCTAGGTAATTATTAAGTGTCTGAGGCCGGATTTGAACTCAGGTACTCCTGACTCCAGGGCCGGTGCTTTATCCACTTTGCCACCTAGCTGCCCCGCAAATGTTTTTATAACACACATTTCATCATCAATTAGAGCAGAGCCACTGCTGGACTCCAAAATCTCAGGTCCTCGTGTGCTACAAAAGGAAGTTGAATGGTGCCAAAAAAAAGATAAGAAGAATAACTGAACTGGAATAAATACCTACAAAGGAGGTCTTGTGTAACACAATTTTGAGTATTCTGATGGATTGATTCTCAAGATTCCCTAAGGAGTGGAAGAGACCAAAGGACATCAAAAAATTTTTGGAGCCTATAATTATATCAAAAGATGGTCTGATGTCTATTTTTTCATTTCTAGAAAACTTCATGGTAATCTATAAATGTACATCACAGATCTTCTTGAAGGGGCTGGAAGGCTTTTAGTTAGTCAATAAACATTTATTAGGTGCCTTTTTTGGTCCAGGTACTATGCTAAGCATGAGGAAGCAAAAAAGACAGTTCCTGCTCTCAAAGAGTACACAGTCTAATGGAGAAGACAACATGGAAACAACCATGTACAAACAAGATATATACAGGATAAAGAAGAAATAAGCAATAGAGGGAAGGAACTAGAATGAGGAGGATCAGGAAAGTCTTTTTATATGAAATGAGATTTTAGCTGGGATTTGAAAGAAGCCAGGAGGTAATGATGAGAAAGAGAGCATTCTGGGCATGAGGGGCAACTAGAGAAATGCTGGAAGTCAGGGGATTGATTTTCTTGCTCAAGACCAGTGTCACTGGATTGAAGAATACATAGAGTGTAAGAAGGCTTAGAAGTTGATATTCTATTGCTTTGAATAATGAAATGCCAGAGTCTATGGAGAATTAAAATTGAGGGGCACCCTAATAGCAGATACATGATGAATATCATTCAGTACATCACCAAGTACAAAAGAAATAGTAAAAAGAATGTCATCAGAGATGTATACCTGTTTTTTTTTAAAGGTGGGTAGGTTGTGTCCTGGGAGTGGGAGATAACAGAGGAACACAATGTCAAGAATTCTAGAGGATAATCCTAATACATTGGTTGTCTACTCAGTCCCTTCCACAGGAAGATTAATAAAGCTTAGTCTAGATGAAAAGGCACTTGGCATCTGTATATCCAGAGGGAAAACTAATATTGATAAACTCACATGTTCATTTAAGCATTGAAGTAATGATAAGCTATCCAATTTTCAAAGGAAAGCAAACAGGATGGTGAGTTGACTGGAGATCAAGCTCACACATTGAAGGAACTGAGATCTTTAATTTGGAGAAGAGCAGATGGAGATAGAATAGTCATAGATAATTGTTTTGAAATATTTGAAGGAATGTCTTGTAGAAACCTTATTCTTTTGGCCCCAAAGGGCAGAACTACTAGCAAGGGATCAGAGTTGCATGCTAAATATCAGAGAAAATTTAGACAGATGTCTAAAGGTGAAATTGGGGCTTTCTCAGGATATGGTGAATTTTGTGCAGTGAAGGTCTTGAAGATTAGGCTGGTGGATCACTTGTCAGAGCTGGTGTAAATGCAATTTCTGTTAAACTAGGATTTGGAATAAATGTTCTCTAAAATCCTTTCAGGTTTCAAAAAGTTGTGATTCTTAAATACTAATCATAATAAAGAATTCAAATATATGTAACTCCTTATGATTTAGAAATATTTGCCCTCTAACAATTGTGTGGGATTATCATTCTCATTTTACAGATGAGAAATCTGGGACAGAAAGAATATGTGATTTGCTCATGGTTGACTAACTAACTAACATTCAAGTTAAGATTCAAACCCAGTTCACAACCTTTCCATTATACCATAGCAAGTGGATACAGTTCCTTCCTTTCTTAGAGAATCTATGAGTTTAATATGCTTAGCAAAAAAAGAGGGTGACAATCTTTTCTCCATAAATTTAATCAATCATTTGCTTTGTCTCAGTTCCTTATCAATGAAATATGGATAATAATACCTTAACAGCTAGAAAGGAAGAGATTTGACCACATGATCTTCAGTCATACTGCTACACAAAAGACAAGAAATAAGCAAAGCTTTCCTTAAAAGCAAACATAGGGATTGTTTGCAGCATGACTGACAACATGAAAAAGAAAATTCTCTCCATTAATTCCTTACATTCAGAGCAAAACAAAAACAAAAAGGAAGAAAAGAAAGAAAGAAACCCAAAGTTTTAAATATAAAAATATGATAATTCTGCCACAAGAAAGTAATTCATTAAACTTTAGGTGAGATTTCAGTTCAAACTAATCAACATACAAAAAAGGTTAGAGATAACAATGTAGGGACATATATCAGGACTCTAGCTCAGTCCTATAGAGATTGATATGATAGCCTAGGCAATCTCATTTTCCTTCTCAAGAGCAGCTTTTATGAAATAAGGAGTTGGAAAACCAGAGAACTGGACCAAGAGTTAGGAAATCCAGTGTATCCTCTGCCACTAATTTTGTATGCACTTTGGCAAATAATTTCAACAAACATTTGTTGATTATATGAACAAAACTGAAAATACAAGGATAAAGCATAATAGTAGTCAAGGACTTTATTGGGAGAACAACATGTGTACATATAAATAGAAAATATATTGTAAATATATTGGTACAGGTCAAATACATGAAAATTGTATATTTATGTAAATTTTATTAGAATTTCTCTTTGAAATAAAAATTTTATCATATCTAGTTTTCTTAGTCTTTATGCATTTTTTTAAAAGGCACTTCTTCAATTGCCACAATTTGTTCATTTGAGAGATTCTTAAATCTCAGTCCTTCTAAGTGTAACAAAAGAAAAAGAGTTCTACATGTTTGTACATGTACAACCTATAACCAATTACTCACTGCCATAGGGAATGAGGAGGGAAGGGAAGGTGATAGAAAAATGTGGAACTCAAAAACTTACAAAGAAATGAACAATGAAAACTATTTTTGAATATAATTGGAAAAAATAAAGTAATAACGAAAAAGAAAGAAAAGGAGTTCTCACTAACTCAGTGGAAGCACAGGAAAATGTAGAATAAGGACACCAGAGGAATGGGGCTGACCAGAACAGGAAGCAGTGGTCTCAGAAAGCAACTTCCAGCCTAGACAGCTTACAATTCAGAAGATTTAGGAGGTGTATGGTCCAACTTACTATGATAAGCAGGCCAGCTGGTCTTCAGGTAGGATTTATCCTGAATAGATCTAAAGAGAATCTAAAGAGTAGAATCTAAAGAGATACATGTCTCCCAAGTTCTTTCCCTGCCTTAGAGTCCAGCAATAATAAGGATAGCCATTCTTTTTTCACAACTGTTAACAAATGACTATATATCTGGTATTCATTTCCTTTCCCTTCTCTTTACTCACACAGCTATCACCTTTGCTCAGGTCCTTTTCACCTCTCCCCTAGGCTAAAGGAATAGCCTCACAACTGGCTTCTCTGGCTCAGATCTCTCCCAGTTGCAATCCACTTTACATATAGCTGCCAATGTGAATTTCCTAAAGCACTCATCTCCCTTACTTAATAAACTTCATTGGAATAAACTTCAATTCCCGTAAAATTGAACATAAGCTCCTGTTTGGCATGTAATGTCTCAAGAAATACTTTTTTATGAACAAAACACTGAGTTTCTGAATGGTATGAGCTGCCACCTTATCTCTTAGCAAGAGATCCACTATCATGATCATCAAAAAACTAGAGGTTTGGTTTGGAAAGTCAAGCCAAAAGTGATCAATTTTTCTGGAAAACAAAGATAGGAACTGCATCTGTAATTTTTGTGAGAAATAATTCATTTGGATTCATTTGAAATTTTACATAAATCATATAAGGATAGATAGGTTCTTATAGTGGACCTCAAAATTTAATGTAAGGTCCACTACTTGTTTACCAAATTATGTGAAACCTTCAGAATGCTAACAAAGTTATCTCCATTCTGTTTTACTCAAATTCCATGTCCAAACACAGCATGGATAGAATGCCTTGATGCTTTGGAAAGTCCCTGAATTTATTTTTATACCTCAGGACCTCTCTTTTTATCTTGTCCAACATGAGCAAGTAACTATCTTAGGTCCACTTAGTGGAGATGGTGCATGCTTCACTCAATCTATGATACTGCCCCCACACTGTATGTCATTTTTGACCCTCAAGAGCAAAATCTATCAACCAAAGAGATTCTGTATTTTACTATGCCTCTTTTGCATATTTGGATATAAAAACCTATAAAGATAGGAAGGAGAGGGCATAAGATAGGGAGGAAGATCTGAGGTCATGGACCCTTTAATGAAGTGCCATTGGCTCAGAGTTCTGTCCTACACCTCTGCCTTAAAAACAAGGAAAATAATATCATCTACCTCATAGGATTATTGAGAGGATCAAAGGGCATAGAACATAGAGGTGATTAATAAGTTTTTGCTACCTTTCCTTTGTCTTCAAAATCAGAGGCTATATTATTTGGTTTTTTTGGTTTCAAGGTATATTCTCTATTCACTACACTACATTGCCTCTTCTGAAAAATAGCAAGAATATGGCCAAAGAAGCTCTGTATGATAGCCTGTCTTATTTATAATTTGGAATCATAGGAGTTAATATTAGAGCTGCCAAAACAATGGGACTTGACTTTAGAGAATAACTCATAGTTCTCTCCAAGGAAGAATAATGATGATTAAAAGAAATATAGCCTTAGGCCATAATGAGCTGTGGCAGGCCTGTTGAGCTGGTTCCATTGAGTTGGATTCAATGAAACTCTTTCACAAAGTGGCAGAGCATTAATCTTCTTGGCAAATGACAGAAATGGAAAGCATCTATCTTCCCTGTCCTCTTTCCACTAGATGAAATCCTCTATGAAGATTCAACAGCCAAATCTTCTCAACTCACTATGCTTTAACTTCTAATCCAGGCAAAAAGAGTTATTTGTAATACTAGAAAAAGATAGAAAAGATCAATTTAAAAGAGAAGCAAAAATGCAGTACAATTCAATAAACAATCAATTACCCACTAGATACATAACATTGTGCTAGGGATTTTTTTTTTTAAAGCTGTGTAATTTGGTAATCATCAGTCCCCAAATAGCATACACTGTGCATTGGGATACCACTTGTAAATAAGTAAATCAAAAGAATGGATAAAATAAGTACAAATAATGTGGGGAGACTAGGAAGAGAGCTCTAATTACTGAGTAGGTTAAAGTGTGCAATTAGGTCAGAGTAATCCATAACTACAATTGAAAAGCAACTCTAAGTACTCATCCTTACTGAAGATGATCCATTAATCTCATACACAACATAAGAGTAACACAGTGCCTTTACAAGATTGGTACAAACATAGTGCTAGAAAGGACTACCCAGTTTAATGTTAGCCCTTGACTCCTAAATAATTGTAGCATCCTCTCCCTAGCTAGGCAGAAGAACTTAACTCCTTTATGATATAAGTATTGGATCTGTGCTAACTGGTGTACAGTTCTCTAGGAAAGTAACCTACTACTCTTTCCAAGATTTGTTGGTTCTTCTAGGAACCCATGTAATATTAAATAAACCAACAAGCAGGTGCCACCTGTATATCTATATATCTGTATATCAATCAATCTGTGCTCCTTCACCCCTCTCCTCCCTGTCCTGTTACCAAAACACACTACTCTTTAGATCTGAAAATCAACTGCATTAATTCACTTTAATAAATCAAATCAACAACTATTTGACAATAGTGACATAGGATTAGAAAACTAAAGCTAGATGGGATTTAGTCCAACCCTCTCATTTTGCAAAAGAAATGAGTTATCCAGATGCACAAAAATAGTAAACAGTAACCAGTTCTTCTGAATATTAATAATGTCTTAAAGTTTGCAAAGCATTTTATTTATGTCATTTGAATCTTATAATATCAAGTATTATGCCTCTTGTGTTCCAGATAGCCCTTCATGGTCCTATTCTAATACTTAAGCAAAATCCCGCCTGCGATAATTCGAGATTAGTCTTTCTAGTGCTTCTTTCATTGTATAGTTAATACCTGTTCACCTATGCCTACACATTTTCTCTCCATCATCTAAGCTCCTTGTCAGTTCATTCAGCTCTAAGTTAAATAAAGTATAGTTGTAGCCTGAAATAGAACTACTCTAAATACAGTCTTGTAAATAAAAGAATTTTTGTATACACTACTCTTTTTAAATAGCCTGTATGCCTCCATCGAGGTGATGATAAGATGGATACCAGCGGTATTTTTTATTTACTTGGCAGAGATTTCAAATCATCCTGAGCAAGTAAGCAAATGTACATTTTTTAGGTTTTTACAAGGAAAATGGGGTTAAGTGACTTGCCCAAGGCCACACAGGTAATTATTAAGTGTCTGAGGCCGGATTTGAACACTGTGCCACCTAGCCACCCTCAAATGTCCATTTTCAAGGATGTTTTTTTACCACCAACTGAGTGGATTTTCTCAAGTCACCTAACTTCACTGCATCTCACTTTCAACTAATATAAAAAGAGGCTAAGAGATTTTTAACTATAGAGTTGTAGAAGAGTATTAGAAATTAGGGAAGGAGAATAAATGGTACAAGACATAATTGATTTTAAATTACACCAAGTTTTTGCTTGGTTTTCAAATGGAAGGGAGAAACTAAATGCTTCAGATATGAATACAATTCATGGGGAAATATTGCTTTTCATTTGCTTAGTAAGTTAAAAACTTATGCATTGATTTTCATACTTACAAAGAATTTTTAGAAGTGGAAAGCAACACTTGTCAGGTTTCACCAAAATCTGTATGATATCTCTTATCACCCTCTAAATTTTCATTTAAGAAAGGTCAAACCCAAATTTCAGAACTGGTAAAGTATGAAGTGAAAATTAAGTTACATAGAGCAGGAATTTGAGAAGGAGCAATATTGTGCTATCTTTGATCAATGAAGAACACATTCTGAGACTTGTATGGCAATCTCCAAGTGGGCAGCCCTTACCTTTTAGCAATGATCACAGGGCTAGGAATGGAAAGGAATTTACACAAGAATGAGATTCTTAACCTGGAGTCCTTGAACTTGTTTAATATATTTATCATAATATTTGTAATATATATAATATATAATAATATTTCTAATACTATATTTTATGCATTTAAAAATGTTATTCTAAAAAAAAGTCCATAGGTTTCAGTAGTATCCAGCAGCAAAGCTATTTGAAATTGGGTCTTGTGACTACATATCTAAACTTAAGACTCCTAAGTATTTATCAGCACATACCATTTTAAAAAAAAATGACTATAACTTAATAAAACACCCCTTTCTTATACCATTTCCCATTATAATTACAGAATAGGGATTAGACCTATGATTTCATTAATAAAGTTGTTTCCTAGATGAGGACATTCCCTCTACAAATTCAGGTAAGAATTGTTTAGAGTACTGAGAGGTTATATGATTTGCTTAGGGTCACAAAGCCATCATGTGTTGGATCACAGTACTTGAATCCAGGTCATCTTGGTCAGTTCTCTATCAAATATGACATTCTCTGTGTCTCTTTCCATTTCTCTCTCTCTCTCTCTCTCTCTCTCTCTCTCTCTCTCTCTCTCTCCCTCCCTCCCTCCTCCCACTCTCCATGCACATGCACATATATATATATATATTATATTATATTATATTATATTATATTATATTATATTATATTATATTATATTATATTTACAGGCATATATGTATAGTTTATATATTATACATATGTATATATATATATCACTTTAGAGGGTAATATATATGCAAAAAATATATGTATATATAAAAAGCTTTGTGGGATAGTTACTAAAATTTTTATCCTCAGTTAAAGACAGGGAAACTAAAACTTTGAAAATTCAAGTAACTTTCCCTGGTCACACAGTTATTGTCAGGGTATGGATAAGAATTCATGTCTTTTCTTATTCCATTCCAGAACTCCATCCACCATACAATTCTGACTCTTCCCAGACCTTTAGTGGTACAGAAAATTTATATGCCTAGAGTGATGCAGAAAATCTGAGCTGGAAGGGTCTTGGTAGATCTAATACAACTCCTTGCTAAAGTATGAATTTTTATCCCACTCCTCAAACATATCCAATACATATTGTTGTATTCTATCCACATACTGTGAAATGTGAATTTTCTTTAGGATAGTAATGGTAGTATTATTGATAGGGTTACTTAAAACTAGATGGAAGAATTTAGCAGGGGAACCAATTCTGCTTTGGAATGGAATAAATGATGTGATCTAATAGATAAGACATGTTTGGTTCTATATTCTATAGAGTTTGGACCACACCTGGATATCACAGTACTTTGGTGGTCAAACATAGATAGACTCTTTGTTGTCACTCTTTTGGTAATAATGGTTTATACTTAGGATAAAGAATTGTAAATCCTTCTACGAAAGAAGTTAACCTAGGTTGATTCAATTTAATTTTCAGATCCTTCTTGGCTGTGTGACTTTGAGTAAACAAGCTTCTGTTTCTCCATTTATAAAATGGGAATACTATTTACACTTCCTTCCCCAAAGAATTGTTATTATCTTAAAATATTTTAAACAAATGATTGTTTGATCATTCTTAGTTGTAAAAGATTAATAAAATCTTATCTAAATGCCTCATTATGGAATAGAGATTGTCCTGAATTCTTATAAGCAATCAAGGTAAAATTCTGATGAGGGCTTAGTGATAATTATCATCTCTGTAGTATGAAGACTAATCTTGTCAAAGGTCAGAGAATCATCAAAGGGTTGACCACAAAAATTTTTGGACACAGAAATTCTGAAAGAAATATTAACATCGAAAAAATCATAGATTTTTAAGTATTGGAGATATGAATATCTAGGCAGCACCATGTTCTAAAAGGTGCTTTTTTGAGAATGTTAGTAAATGCTTTGTGAGGCAGCAAATTCTTTGTCACTTCAAGCACTTCAGGTAAAGAAAACCATTTGAGATGGATACTGTAAAACAGTTCATACTTCATTTATATGATACATTAAAATATCTGATTTCTTACAATTCTAAGATCCTATGGTTCTATTCTGATCAGAATGTGATGAATTACTTAGCCAAGATGGCATTAAAATAGGAATTCTTTTTTCTTTAGATTTTTGCAAAGCAATGGGGTTAAGTGGCTTGTCCAAGGCCACACAGCTAGATAATTATTAAGTATCTGAGGCTGGATTTGAATTCAGGTACTCCTGACTCCAGGGCCAGTGCTCTATCCACTGTGCCACCCAGCCACCCCTAAAATAGGAATTCTTTTTTTTTTTTTTTGCAAGGCAAATGGGGTTAAGTGGCTTGCCCAAGGCCACACAGCTAAGTCATTATTAAGTGTCTGAGACCGGATTTGAACCCAGGTACTCCTGACTCCAAGGCCGGTGCTTTATCCACTACGCCACCTAGCCGCCCCTAAAATAGGAATTCTTAATAACTTTTTTTGTGTGATGTATACCTTTGACAATCTGGCAAACTCTAAGAACTCTTTTAGATAAATATTTATTAAGTACCTACTGAGTGTCAGGCACTAAAATGAGTACTGGAGACACAAAGAAAATCAAAAGGACCTACAAAACTCAATGTCAGCTCTCAAGGAGTTCAGGATATTGGGGAAATAACAAGTAGATAACCATGTTCAAACAAAACAAATACAGGATAATTGGAGATGATTATATACATATAGGATTGCCAAGGAAACCAAGTACATGAAATAATTTTTTTATCCAGATTCATGGAATTTATGAAATCTAGATACCCTACCTCCAGATTCTAACTGAGAACCCCTTGAATTAAAGGATAGCAGAACAGAATCAGAGTCAGTCTGAGGAGGTGGGGGTATTAAATATAAGTAAAAGGGTTTTAATCTGTTTCTTTATGATTCAATTCAATACAGAAAATACTCAGGAAATATATTCTCTGTGTATGTGCAAAAACACTGACTGGGAAAACACAAAGATTAATGAAGGAGAATATTTTATTGTCTGCAGGGGCTGCCACAAAAGACAACTCCCTGTTATACTACACATAAACCATACTAAGAATGATACTTGGAAGCTCGTTTGAGACAAATAAGTAAGGCTTGGATGATAGATTCCTTCTAAAACAACCTTTATACTGAATATATCTAGTCTCTTCCATAACTTTCAAAACAAAACCAAAAATCATTCCCAAGAAGTATAGTAGAAGGGAGGAAGGGACTTGTGGCTTCTGCTGACCCTTCACAGATAACTTTTCATTTCCGCTGACGGGGAGGGGGAGGAGATCTTCCCTTTTCTGAGAAAAAAACAACCCATCCGAATACAGTAAAGCAAAACAAAAACAGCAACAGCACAGCCAAATGTGATATCTCATGCAGCTGCAGCACATCTCCTAAAACAGATACCATGACAAGAGTTCTTTTCGGTTTAGATGTTGACTGATCACATGAAACAAGATGTAGGTTCCTTAAATTTCCATTTAAATAAAGGACACTCAAAATTTGGTCCTTCCAAGTTTGCTACACATTAGCCCCTTACATATACTGCACCAAAAGTGTACTTAGAACCCTAGGAGCCATTGAACTCTGAGGAGTGAAAAGGACATTGGGTTGCTCCCCTAGAGTATATCAGCACACCTGGCCAGTACCTCTATCTTACAATCAAACTGACCTACTGCCATTCTCCATAGAGGACACACACTATACTCCATTTCCCTGCTTTTTCATATAGATTGCTCCTCATATGCACTCTCTCTTTACCTCCAACTCTCAGAATCCCTAGTTGCCTTTATAAACTCCAGGTAAGGGCCTTCCTTTTCCTGAAGTCTGATTACTAATTGTTAAGTCCTTTCCTCACAGATATTATTTTGTATTGACTTTATATATATATATATACATATATATATGTATATATATATATATATAACATATATATATACATATATTGTAATTACTTATCTGTAATCACATTTCACTCCAAGAGAATATAAACCCCCTGAGGACATTTCTCATTTTGTCTTTTAAGTGCTTGCTATATGAATAAAGGAAAGACATCAACAAAGGAAAATGCATGAATCTGAGTAGCAAAGTATAAACTATTCCAACTTTTGCTAGTTAGGGGTTTGGGGAAGGGGAATAAGAATGAAATTTGGGTAGGGCTCAAGGTCAAAGAAACTGTGAAGAACTGCAGATTGCAGATCTAGAAGAGTTATACCTCTACATTTATTGCAACAGAGTCTTGGATTCTAACTAGTTATAATAATAAAATAAAAGTCCTACTTCAAGAAAGTTCAATGTAGAAGTTCAAACTTAAGAGAAAGAGATAAATTAGCAGATTATTCAGTTCAACAAACATATGTGCATAGAAGAATTCTGGGTGTTAGGGAAAGGCAGAGAAATAAGATGTAATCTTTGCTCTCAAGAAGTTTATAATGTAGTAAGAAAGTTAAGATAGGCATACAAAAAACCCTAATACACAAACATCAAAAAATGTGCTTTTTTACTTCAAGGATTCATAATTCCATTAGTGTGAAATTCCATCTTGTCCAAGAAGACTTTCTGGGGCTCTTTCTATCTTTCTAAAAATCCAACTTTCTTTTTATTTTCAGTTCCAAATTTTTTTCTTTCTCTCCACCCCTTCCCCCACCCATTGAGGGGGCAAGAAATACAATACCTCCTGTACATGTGAAGTCATGCAAAACATATTTCCACATTAGTCATAATATGAAAAAGAAAATGAACCAAGAAAAAGACAGAAAAAAATGTTACAATCAGCACTCTTCGTCTTCTATCTGAACATTTTTTATTATGAGTTCTTTGGAATTTTGATGAATCATTGTATTCATTAGAATATGAAGCTAATTTTGCTTACAGTATTGCTATTTGTTCTCCTGGTTCTGTTCATTTCACTTAGTATATCAGTTTATACAAGTGTTCTCCTGGTCACTTCCAAAGGAAAAAGGCCATCCATATGAGATTACCTCTCATGTATCTTGTATGTACAGTTTATCCTTGAAAATACATAGTTGTTTGTGTATTATCTTACCCATTAGACTGGGTGTGAGCAAAGGGACTCTTTTGGCTTCTCTTTGCAAAGCAAAGCAAAAAGTGCTTAGCAGATGACACATAGTAAGCATTTACTTAATAAATGCTTACTGACTTGTTGACTTGTATGGACAGTTTCTCCACTAATGCAAATTACAATCTGATTCATGAGTCTCTGTGACCAAAAGAAAGGTTTAGAACCTTTAACCAGTGATCAGTCTTATGGTGAGTAGTCCTGTGGAATTACCAGCACATACCATTTTTTAAAAAAAAGGAATTACATTAAGTTGGTAATAGGATAAATATGAGTAGTCTTTTTTTTAACCTTACTTGTGCAGACATATATACAGTTCTTTGCCAGCCTTCAAGCACTAAATAAATGTTAGCTCATTGTTATTTCAACTCATCCTAAGCAATATGCATGGAGCAAGACAACTACACAGACTTGCTGGACCAGGACTCACAATCTTTCCAGCATTGTAGATTCTGACAGAGCTTGTGTTCTGCAGGCATAGTCTTTGAGAATACAGTCACTACCAAAATAAGACACAAAAATCCACAGGTAATACAATTAGGGAATTATGTAAAGATCAAGAATAGAATGACTTTTTTTCCTTCCAGGGTTGAGAGAATTAGGGAAGATCAAATAGGAAGAACAACCTTGTGTTTTTATGAAGTTTTACAATCTACAAAAGGTCTTTTCAGTACTATTAGATTCATTTTATAGGTGAGGAATCTAAAACTCAAAGGAGTTTAGATACAAAATTTTAAATGTAGCAGAGAAGGAACTCAAATACAGGTCTTAGTGATTTCACCATTAAATCATACTGTCTTTAATAAAGGTGAGGGCACTGAAGCTTAGATAGAATATTCACAAGTAGAGATATGGGGGTTGAAGCTTGTCAGATGTAGGCACAAAGCAGTTTGTGGCATAGTGAATAGAGTTCTGGATCTGGAGTCAGGAATTGTTGTTCAATTGTTTTCATTCATGTCCAACTCCTCATGACCCCATTTGGGATTTTTTTTGGCAAAGATACTGGAGTGGGTCCTTTTCCAATTTATTTTATAGCTCAGGAAACTGAGGCAAAAAAGCTTAACTAACTTGCCCAGTGGGCAGATAGTAAGTGTCTGAAGTTAGATTTGCACTCAAGATGAATCTTCCTGGCTCTAGGCTCAATGCTCCATTGACTGTGCCACCTATTTGCAAACTCAGGAAGACTCAAATCCAAACTCAGACCCTTAGTAAGTGTGTGATTCTGAGCAAGTTTGTTTGCCTTAGTTTCCCCATCTTTAAAGGAGATAACTACAGCATCTACCTCCCAGGGTTGTTGTTAGGATAAAAATCAGATAATAAAAGTACTCTATGCAAACCAAAAAGAACTTCTTGATATTACTATACACTAGCTATCATTATAGGGGAAATAATGAACAAACCAAGAAAACACAGGATACATTCAGAGGACACTGAATAGTCCAGTTTAACTGGAGTACTACTGACTGCTAGGGAGTATAGGAAAAGGAAGTGTGAGATAAACTTGGAAAGATCAGTAATATCACAGTGTGATAATCTGACCTATAAAATCCTCATTTTATGAACATACACACCATTGGGGGCATTTAAATGTTGTGATTCCAGGGCTGTGATTAAAGAAGCATCTTTGCTTGCTCAATTTGCTCTTGTCTTATTAGGGATAGCCTTTGTCCCAAACCTGTATCCCAGTCTCATCCCATAATTTCTTTCTTTTTTTGATCACCACTGCACTCCCCATTGACCTCTTGCCCCTCTCCAACAAGAGAACAACAATAGTTCTCAAGCAGTTGATTCTGTGCAGGGAGGAAGTTGTAAATGGGCAGACCTAGAACACTTAGGGAGATTTCTAAGAAAATGAGGTGGCCTACCTCCAGCCAGAAGATCCAATACCTACTCGATATCATATAGGAACAAGTGTCACTCTGTTTTCCTTAATCAGACCTACATCTAATCATGCTTTCTCACCACAGGGTCCCTGGACCACTGAATAGTGAAGGATCTTTGAGTCCCTTTTTTTCTATAAAAGACAAATTAGGACAGTAATGGATTGTTTAAAAATGATGAAAGATGGGGTAGCTAAATGGTACAGTAGATAGAGCACTGGCCCTAGTTCAAATCCAACCTCAGACACTTAATGATTACTTAGCTGTCTAACCTTGGACAAATCACTTAACCCCATGGCTTTGCCAAAAAAAAAAGGTTATTAAGGATTTAGGGACAGAAGGGATCCTATTAAAAGTTACATTTAGTGTAATATATTGGGAAATAATTTTTACAACTAGTGTTTCTGACAAAGGACTCATTTCTAAAATATAAAGAGAAATGAGTCAAATTTATAAAAAAAGAAAAAACAAGCTATTTCCCCAATTGACAAGTGGTCAAAGGATATGCAAATGCAAATTTGCAGATGAGGAAATCAAAGCTATTCACAGTCATATGAAAAATTGTTCTAAATCATTACTGATTAGAGAAATGCAAATTAAAATATCTCTCAGATTGGCCAAAATGACCAGAAAGGACAATGATCAGTGTTGGAAAGGATATAAGAAATCTAGGACACTAATTCATTGTTGGTGGAGCCTTGAACTCATCCAGTCTTTCTGGGGAGCAATTTGGAATCATGCCCAAAGAGCAATAAAAATATTCATACCCTTTGATCCAACAATACCACTACTGGGTCTATACCCTGAAGAGATCATGAAAAAGGGTAAAAACATCACAAAAAATATTCATAGCAGCTCTGTGTGGTGGCAAAAAATTGGAAATTAACAGGATGTCCATCAATTGGGGAATGGCTGAACAAATTGTGGTACATGTATGTTATGGAACTCTATTGTTCTATTAGAAACCATGATGGATGGAATTTCAGAGAAGCCTTGAAAGACTTGCATGAACTGATGCTGAGCAAGATGAGCAGAACCAGGAGAACATTATATACCCTAACAGCAACATGGGGTGATGATCAACCTTAATGGACTTGCTCATCAGTGCAATAATCAAGGACAATTTTTGGGTATCTGTGATGGACAATACCATCTGTGTCCAGAGAAAGAATTGTGGAGTTTAAACAAAGACCAAAGACTATTACTTTCAATTTAAAAAAATGTTGGATTATGTACTACATAATTTTGCTACCTCTAATATTTTATCTTTTCCTCAATGATATTTTTTTCTCTCAACACATTCAATTTTGATCAATGCATAACATGGAAACAATATAAGGATGATCAGATTTTCTTCTGTGGTGGGGGGAGAGAAGGCAGGGTGAGAAAAGGTATAAAATTCAAAACCTTATGAAAAAAAGATAGGTAGAAACTACTATTGTATATAATTGGAAAAAATAAAATATTTATATTTTTAAAAGTTACATTTAGAAATTAGAAAGGAACTGTCTCTGCCATTATGGATTTGTTTCTGTGGGTTTTCTTATCTATAAAATTGGAGGAGGAATAGAGTGAGAAGAAGGGGATACACACTTGGAATAAATTATCTCCATGATCTCTTCCAGCCCTAATATTGAACCACTATCTAAAACTGAAGCATTACTTTTAGATAAAAGAAGTTGTCAACAAAAGGCAAATGGGAAGCTGTCATTTGGCCTTGTGACCCTATCTCTTTCATTTTGATGGCTAAGCCTTATTATGCATGCGATTATTTTTCCAAGTTGATGGAAATTTCCCACAGTTTATGCCTATTCTCTTCTCCCCTCTCATCCTGTACAGATGAAATAGAAAACTTAATAAAGAAATAGTTCTCTCCTATAAATTTATTCCACATTATTTTTATAACTTATTCAAAAACTAAACATGAACCAAATGTCTACTATATGTGATGCATTGTGCCTGTCAGCAAAGGAGAGATGAATTTGGGGTCAGAAGAATTCCTGTTCAAATCTCAGCTCTGCTACTTACTCCTATGTGACCTGGGCAAGTATGAGCCTTAGTTTCCTCAACTGTAAAATAAAGGGTTGAATTATCTGACCTGTAAGGCCTTTTTCAGGTTTTATCTATGAATCCTTTCTGCCCTTCACCCTTCCAACCTGCATATGAATGTTGATTCTTAAAAATTCCATTGAGGATTTAGACACAAACCTTTATTACATACACTTAGTCATACCACCACTAATAGTATTATTTCCCATGCTAGACTTATCACTGTCAGCAGCTCTTGCAAAATAGAAAAACCACAAATTCAAACCATATAAGCCATAAATGGAAACAGCAGATTTCCTCATTAGGGAATATAAAAGGCAAGCTTGGTTCCCTAAGATCTCAAGGTTTTTTTTAATATGGCTTTCAAAGAGACACTGAATTCCAGAGGAGGTTCGATTACTTCACCTGAAATGTAAAATAACTCCTTGCCAATCTTACAAAGAGTAGTGGGAAGGGAACTGAATTGCTTTTACCAAAGAGATTACTAGTGTCCTTTTCCATCTTTCAGCCTTCATGAACCAGTGTAAAAAGATTGTCACTTGCACTGACCTGACCTAGTCTGTGGAAGGAGTGGTTCAATTATGGATATATAAAAGGGGAAGAACATATGTGAGAAATTTATTGCTGTCTGCTCTTCTCCTCACCACATAATTGTTTAATAAAGAAAGAAGATTAGGTAGAAAAATTCCTGTCTCATGAAATAACAATGCAGTCTTCAGACTTCAGACTTCAGTTCAGGAAAAATATGAAAGAGTTCTAGGAAGTTTGAACAGTCATTGTTCTTTTCCTGAATTCTCTATCATGTGGACTGGCCAATGAAGCAATATTATAAGGACTAATCCAACAGGAAAAGACTTTAAATAATAGAGAATATGAGTCCAACTTATATCCCACTGGGGGAAATTCAATCAAAGAGGCCAGTTATTCCTTGGAAAAATGAAGCAGAGAACTGAGGCAAATGAATATTAAGATAGCTTAAGGCCAATATGATTTCTTCATGTGAATTCTCAGTCATTTCCTTAATGTTCTGTTTTGCCCATGGGGACATAAGCACTTTCAGAAAGATGCTTTTAACTTCACCTCAGGTGGCAATTTCAGTCTTCTTGAAATTTACAGTTAGGATCACAGTTAGCAGTCGCTTTAGGATCACAGTTATCAGTCACTCCAGAGTACTGCAATATTACACTTATATTCCATTCTAAATAACCAAGGGGCAACAGTCTATTTAATTCCAAGTACCCGGGCAAAAGTTGAATGTAGCTGAGTGCTCCTACTTTACATAGGTTCAGTTTATGAAGTAAATGCATAATTGATTAAATGAGGAAAAGATTATTCAATTTAAAAATGGTTATTTGTTTTACCAAATTTATTCTCAATAAGATTCTTTTAAATAATGAAATCACCAACATTTTGAATAAAATTCCACCTTAAAAACTCAACTATAGCATAAAGCAAGTTTCACTTATAAATATGCAATTCTTTATATAATTTCTAATGCCCTCTATCCAAAAGGCACTAATTTATCTATACATTCTTATATGATTTTGTTTACGATCCATAATATTTCCAAAGTGATTGGACAATGTTAAGAGTACAAGCTCTGTTCTTTAAAAGATCAAAGCAAAGCTAATTGATTGAACTGAAGGTTAATCCCATGACTTTGGAATATAGAATTATGATCTAACCAAAAAAGATTATCCAGCCAAAGACTTATCTGAAAGGAAAGAGAATGACTTTTAGTGGCAGGCATTAAAAATGAATCGGTATTCCGACCTGAGTAAGGAGGTTAGGAGAGATTGGAACTAAACAAATAAAACCAGTGCCAATCTTGGTAAATATGGAGCATTCACTATTTCTGCCAATTAGTCTGATAACTGAGACATCAGTTGTATTTACTCAAATAGTCACATTTCTTTACCCTTTATTTCTTGAATGTAGGAGGTGATCAAGTAAAGGAGAGAGAAAAATCAATCTTTGGTTGGTTCAACCATAAGAAGAAACCAAAGGACAATGAAGAGGAAGAGAAGTTCTCTATAGCAGAGTCTCTGAAGAACTGGCCAAAGAAAATGGCTCCTTTCAATACTGGTTTAAAGCATTCTTCTTTTTATTCTTAAACAAGGTCATTCAGTCTTTCAATTGCTTTGAACAAACCTTGAGACTGAGCCAAGGAAGATAAAATATCAGAGGAGAATAATCCAGAGAGGGGAAAATTGAAGATTGAAGTTAGTGAAAGGGTAACAGAGAGAAGGAAAGTATGTATGTGAATGTAAAATTAACAAAGTCCTGAATGTTCACACAAATAGGCAGTGTTTTGAGAATTTATTCCTGGATTAGCCCATCTTTTCAGAACTATTCCACATGAATATGAGTATCAGAATATATAAACATAATCTTTCTCTCTATCGTGATCCATTTTCCCAGCAGGATCCTTGAAAGTGTTCATTTAAATAGCTAAGTGCTATGAGATCAACAAGGAAAAATCACATATTTGGAATTTCAAGTAGCTCTGAAAATGTTTTAATTTTTAAGCATCTTTACCCTCTTCAGTTTCAAGGGTCTCTATTGAAGTGATGCCATCAGGCTTGTAAGGATACATTGTTGTACTTAAGACATTTAGGCAGAGAAAAAGTCTCTAGAGAAGTATAATACTTGCTGTTATTGGGCATGAAATTGAGCATGAAAATGCAGTTTCTTTCAAATTCTGAAGCACACACCACAAAACCACAGTCAAAAGTAGTACCTTATGTTCATCTGTACCCCCAAGTGAAAATTAAAGAGAACCCCTTGGGGGATAGAGAAACTTTACTATTATCTGGTAAAACTCTAGCAAAAATGTAAGACAGCAATTCAATGACCACATTCACAAACTATAACTATGCTTGCAGAAATCCATAAAATAGTTTACATCAGAAATTATGATTTAGGGGTGGCATGGAGGATGGAACACCAGCCCTAGAGATAGAGGACATGAGTTCAAATGCAACCTCAGATACTTAATAATTAATTACTTAGCTATGTGACCCCGATCAAATCACTTAACCCTATTGACTTACAAAAAAAACAAGAAATTATGATTTATCTAGGTGGAAGACTACTGAACTTAGAATTAAAAGGCATAAACTCCAAGTCTTGGTTTTACCACTTACTAGTTGCATGAACTTGGTCAAAGTTTCTTCACTCTAGGCTTCAGGTTTCTCATTTTTAAAATAAAGTGCTGAACAACATCATAGAATCATAGAATTGGAAAGGACTTTAGAGGTCATATAATGAAACATCTTCATACTAAAGTCAAGGAAACAGGTCCACAGGGACTAAGTAACTTGCCCAAGTTGTTGTAAGCATTCCAAGCAGGATTTAAACTTGAGTTTTCCTAATCAAAATCCAGTACTCTAGACAATTATCCGATGGCTTCTAAGGTCTCTTTCAATTGTAGAAGCCAGTTACTATATGACTTGACACATAATTTATAAAGTACTTCACAAACTTTAAAGTACCATATAAATGTTATGGGAATGTTATGTGATGTATATCATTTTGTAAACAGAACATATACTACCTTGCTACCAGAGAGAGGGTGCAAGATGATTAGATCTTATTAAAATTGTTGGCATAAAGGTATTTCCTTATTCATAAAATGACTTATCTCAGAAAGGTAAAGGATACATGTAGTTAGTTATCAAATAAAGAGTCACTATTCAATAGGAAACAAGTAGTCAGAGATAGTAACAATAAATGGATAACAAGATATGGTATAATAGAAAGCTAGTCTTGAACACAAGATGTCCTGGATACAAATCCTGAGCCTAATATATGCTTATTGTGTAACCATGGGTAAAGTTATTTAATGTTTTAGTGTTAACTTTGTATAAAGAAATCATAAATGTGTATCAGTGAAGAATGTTTCCATGCTGGAAGTTGATTACATTGAAGAAATCATAGATTCCTTACCTCCAGCTCAACCAAAGCCCAAAATAATTATCAGAGCTGATATGGTTTATGATTATTTTGTTGTTGTTGTTGTTTTACAAAGCAATGAGTGAGATTAAGTGACTTGCCCAAGGTCACACAGCTAAAACAATATTAAGTGTCAGAGGTCAAATTTGAACTCAGATCTTCCTGACTCCAAGGCTATTACATCAATAGCTGCTCCAATTATGATTATTCTTGAATACTTTACTTATCTCCTATTGTATGGGATCAAAGTAGGTGTTCAGATGACTAATTTTTTTAAAGCACACCTGAGATTTAAGTGGTATTAGGAACTGCTGGTGAGAGAACTTGTTCTACCAATGCAGACTATCACCCGTTCTGCAACTAAGAGGCTTGGTGAATTGCCCAGGATACTGAGAGATGAAATGTTTGCACAATTAAACAGCCAGTATCCATTAGAGACAGGACTTAGGCCCAGGTCTTCCTAACTCCAAGACCAGTTATTATGCCAAAGTATCTCAGATAGATTTTTGCTTAGGTAAGTAGGAAAAGTATTTATGAGAACTTAGTACCTAGGAAAAAGTATAAATTAGAAATTGTACTTTTCTGATGTAGCTCTATTATCTCTTCATGGAGCCCTGCAATGAATCCAAATTCCACTTCTCATTTCTAAAACATGCCTTGAGCTTTTTATCTTAGTCTTAGGGTATGTTGCTCTCCCTACTTTAATAAGAGAATCTCAAAGTTGTAAAGGAACTCAGAGTCAACTAGTCCAACCAGTCTTAGAACAAGAATCCTCCTCTTACTACAACAGAGGTGTCAAACATGCTGCTGGCAGGGAAATATTTTAACAAAAGCAATAAAAATACAGCAGAAAAAAAAAAGATAATGTTAATGGTAGTTTTTCTAAGTCAGTATGTGATTTAGTGGCTGTTTCTATTTCAGTTAGACACCTTTGCTCTGTGACATACCCAACAAGCAGTCATCCAGACTCTACTTAAAAACCTCCCATGAGGAGGAACCCCACTACTTCCTGAGACAACTCATTCTTTATTCAAACAGCTCTCACTGTTACAGCTACCCAGCATCAAGCCTATATAAGCCTCTTCATATGCCCTGCTGGCCCTACAGAGTAATCAGGTCCCTCGATCATGCTGAAGACCCTTCAATTACTTGAAAGTAATTATTATATCCCCATCCTTCCCTAATTCCCTTCTCTGGAGGTTAAGCATACTTAGTTCCTTCAAAACATCTAGATATTTTACAATGTAGACTATCTTCCTCTGAACAATTGCTTCCACATTAGAAATGTGGTTTTAAAAAAAAAACCTATGATACTTTGATCATGAGTTCTGACCATTGCATGGGCATAGATACTATCATCTCTTTAGTCTAATACATTATATTTCTCTTAATGAAACCTAAAATTAAAATTCCCTACTTGACTGTCATAAGACACTATTGATACTTTTACGTTTGCAGTTCATTTACTGTTTTGTATATGGAATTCTTTTGGTGTAAGTTCAGAATTTTTAAAAAAGTAATTTTAAAAGAAAAAAATATTGTCCACTAAAACTTTGAATCATTTTCAAACTTCTGCCTAACCATGTCTAAGTTATCTTATGTTTATGATCATTTTTTAAAAAACTCAAGTATAAAACTACCTTTTTTCTCAACCAAATTTTATCCTGTTCGATTTGGTTTAGAACTCTATAATCTAGTTTGCTGAGATATTTTTGGATACCTTATATCTAATTAATCTACTTTGTATCATTTGCAAATGTGATAAGCATACCACCTATGACCTTTTCAAAGTCTCTGATAAAATAACTTTATAATATTCTCCTCTTTTTTACTTTGCCCATCCAAATCCAATTTAGGCTTCAAGGCCCAGCTCAGATTCTATTTTCCTCCCAATGTTTCTATTCTCTTTCAGCTCATAGTGATCTTTCCCTAATTCCAAACTCAATGGGCTCCCTATCTGTTATATTCATTTGGTAACATGATATATAATAACACAGCTTGTCAATTTTTCAATGATCTTGACATTGAAAGTACTCCCTCCGATAGTACAAATCATACTCCATTCACTTTTTATCATAAATCCTCCATAATGGATCTTTTCATTGCAACAGACATGTTCTTTTGGGCTGAATTTTGGAATTCTGTGGTTCCCAGTACAGTACTTGGGTTTTCAGTGTTTTCACTTCCTATTGTTTTAATATTGGTTGTCTTGCTTTTCCATACAAATATTTTCTGGGTATCCTTCATATAGTTATATGGCAAATCAAAATATATTATCTATTGATTCAATAAAAACTTAAAACAATAAACAATATATTTCGATTTGCCATTTTGGTGAGAGCTCTGCAGTAGCTCAGCTTCATTTACTAAAGCATTTAGTAAACTCACAGGCAGGCAGCATTTTGGGCAGCCCTGGTATAGACTATGGAGAAAGGATTTTTAATCTGGAAATTGTGTTTTTGGCTATTTGAATATTTTGATTACTATAGTTCAAAAGAACTCTGCAATCCTATTTATTTTATCTCATACATTTAAAAACATTACTCTGAAAAGAGTCCATAGGCTTCTTCAAATTGTCAAAAAGGCCCATGACATGAAAAAAGGTTAAGCACTTGGTTTGGAGTAAAGGATCTGAAACTGAATTTTGCCTCTACCATATACCAACTGTATGACCTTGGGCAAGTTCCTTTACCTTCACTGGCTTTAATGTCTTCAAAATTAATCACAAAAATGAGGGAGTTATACTAAGCCCCATTCAAATCGAATCCTATAATCCTACATAGATAATTAGACTGAATTCTCTCTTGTGGGTCTCATTGAGGAGATCCTGTAGTATTCAAAGCTTGAAGTAATTGATACAATATCATCCACAAAAAGGAGTGTATGGAAGACCTTACTATCCATAGTGAATTTCTTTTCCACTTAGACCCTGTGCAAGACATCCATCATGACAACAAATGCTACTGGTAAGAATAAATCTTTCTGTTTTATATATCACTTGATATTGATGATTAATCTCTGTTCAATGATCTTCTGGTTATTCCTCTGGTTGTGTTTATCAAGAAATCTTTTAAGATCTTAATAAATGCATAGGTTACTGTAAGTGAAGAAGAACTTTTAAGTTTGTATACACATATACACACCAAATACATAAAAAATGATTTCAAGGTGATTTGAGAAGGGGGTGTACTAGTAATTGAAGGCACCAGGAAAGACTTCACAAAGAAAAGCAGCACATGAGTCAAGTCTCGAAGCAAATCAGAGAATCCAAGGTCACTAAGTGTCCATGAATGTTGCCTGAAAGTTAAACTGATCTTCAAAGTGCTCCTCATCTAGATCATGAAATCTCTTGTCTCTCTTCCTTTGTGTAGGCTCTCCCTTGTGCCTAAAATGAGCATCTCTTATCTGCTTCTGAGAATCTTTAGCTTTCTTCAAAACTCAGATCAAGGTATAGTCTCTTACATAAGGTTTTTTTCTGAAACTCCCTAAGCTGATAACTGCTTCCTCCTCTCCTATCTTAGAAATTTTTTGAATGATATATAAAGGTTTATATTTATATGTAATATGAACATATTAATATGAAATGCAAATATGTGTGCATGCTTATATATCTATGTACATATGTGTACATACATATATATTGCTTTTTGAATTCTCAATGCCTCTCATGGAACCTGGTGCAATGTAGGCACTGAATACATACTGGCATATTGATGGAGTTTTGAAAACTCATTACATGTTTTTAGTGGAGTTTCTCTACCTCTTTATCCTCTGAAACAGATACTGATGTATAATTTTACAAACTTCTATTTCACAAGGCATTGTATTTGTCTCTGATGATAAAAAGCTAGAGACAAGACTCATGATGAAGATTAGATTCATCATAATTAACTGAGATAACTGAGTATCCCATGAAAATGCTTCTTGTCACCTTTAGACATAGGATGAAATCACCTTGGCAACTCCTTTATTTGACTCTTCAAGCAGTGTCTGAGAGTCATCTATACTTCCATTTAGTTGCAACTTCTTTATTTCTTTAGATTTCATTCATGAATAGAACATCAATACTGACATGATTCAATTCCATGAAGATTTTATATTTAGAGTAACAAAAGTTATTTTCGAGATGTCCAACTAACTGTTGGATACCTCCTAACTCCCTTTCTATTTCTCTATCACCCTCAGTAGTAAAATAGAAAAGGGGATAAAGGGAAATTGGGGGGAGAGGAGTGGTAAGTAGCTGTTGGAATCAAAGACAGCATTCTTTTACTTCTAATGAGCTCAAAGCCAAAAAAGAAAATGACCCAACTTACTTGTTATTAACAATCAATTTTTGTACTTATATTTATCCTCCAATAGTAGGCAGTTTGTCATTAGGCTCATACTCAAAAGACTTTTTAGACTGACAGAACCAAGAAGAATGTGTCCTCTGCTGGAACAACCTTTGACATACCAGGGTTGGCTCCATTTCATGAGGTACTGAAATAGGACTTTCTTTTAATATTTGCTGTTGTTATATTTATATATTTATTTGGTTTTTTCAAGGCGACGTGGTTACTTGCCCAAGGTCACACAGCTAGGTAATTATTAATTGTCTAAGGTCAAATTTGAACTCAGGCCTGCCTGACTCTGGGCCTGGTACTCTATCCAGGGTACCACCTAGCTGTTCTGTTGCTATTTTTTGTCTAGAAGGTGTGGTAAAATGGAGGAATAGTGTATTTGGAATCAGAGAAGCTGAGTTCAAATCTTTTTTTTTTTAGGTTTTTTGAAAGGCAATGGGGTTAAGTGGCTTGCCCAAGGCCACACAGCTAGGTAATTATTAAGTGTCTGAGGCCGGATTTGAACTCAGGTACTCCTGACTCCGGGGCCGGTGCTCTATCCACTGTGCCACCTAGTCGCCCCCTGAGTTCAAATCTTGCTTCTGCTCCTCACTAACTATGTCTTTGGGTAAGTCATTTTACCTTTTTTTTAGGATTTAGGTAGTACAGTGGATAGAACACTGAACCTGGAATCAGGAAGACTTGAATTCCAATTTGCCCTTGAATATTTCCTAACTATATGAACCTGTGCAAACTTAAACAGTTTGCCTCAGTTTCCTCATTTGTAAAAATAGGGATGATAATAATAGGACCTCCTTTCCATAGTTGTGAGACTCAAGCAAGAGAATCATTACAAAGCACTAGTAATCTAATAACATAGTAAGTACAATTTAAATATTAGTTATTATTATTATTACTATTAATTACTTTTTCAATAAAAAGAAGAGTTTGAACTAGATATCTAGAGTCCACTCCAGCTGAAGATTCTAGGGATTTTTCACTTAATTGCCTGTTATCTCTAAACTAGATTATTATTTCTCCAAGGCAAGGATCAAGTGACATGATTGATAGCTTTTATAACCCCTAATAGTGTACACAGCAGTTACTAAATATCTGCTTATACTTTGATTCATGTCTCCTTTCTAAGACTACTGACTCCCTATCATCTCCAAGATCAAATATAAAAATCCTCTTTTTGACATTCAAACATCTTTTATAACCTACCTTCCTCATAGCCCTTTCCAGTATTTCTTTTTTCCATGAACTTTTAAAAAATTATTTATATAAAACAAACCATTTCCAATATTTTTACATTCCAAACTCTTTGATCCAGGTATGCCAGCCTCCTTGTTCCTCCTTGAACAGGACATTAGATCTCTCAGCAACCTGTTTATACGCTGTCTGGAATGTTTTTCCTTATCTTGACCTCTTCTTGGCTTCTCTGGCTTCCTTCAAGTTCCCACCATAGAGGAAACTTTTCCAAATAACTCTAAATATTAATGCCTTCCCTCTATTGATTATTTTCCATTCGTCCTGTATATACTTGTTTGTACACAGATATTTGCATATTGTCTTCCCCCATTAGACAGTGGCCTCCTCAATCTAAGGATAGGAACAGTCTTTTGCCTTATTATTATATAACTCCAGTGCTTATCCCAGCAAATAGTAGGTGCTTACTAAATGTGTATTTACTGGTTGACATGAAGGCTTCTGGGTAGCTTTTTAACTAGCCATCACAAAAAAGAAAGACAATCTGTCATTTCTTATTAGTAACTGAGACTACATTACAGAATGTAGTCTTGGCCCAGCAGATTCAGGAGAGAACTAGGACTCTGAGGAGCCATAGATTGACACTTCCTGCCTGTAGAATCTTGGCAAACTCTCTTCTTTTGGTGTCCCCAGCTAAGAGAGACAGTGATAATACTAGAAACCTGCCTTCTGGAATTGTTGAGAAGTGCGGGCGGGGGGGGGGGGGGGGGGGGGATGGGTAAGAGAAGGGGAGTTGTGAGGGGGTTAATAGCAACAGAAGGCATTTTGTAAATATCAAATTGCTAGATAAATGGTGTTAGTAACACCTCCCAATGAATGTGTTAAGGGTTTTTAATACCTCCTGAATGGTTTTCACCCCCTTCCCCACCCGCTCTCACTCTTGTAGGGTGTTGCTTGCTGCTTTTGAAACTTCAGACTGAGTTTCCAGGGAAACCTAAGGAGGAGGGAACTGCAGGAGTTTATTACTGAGTTGACAAAGGGAAGGCATTACTGCAGCAAAGCACACAATACGGAGGGGGCTAGTGGTGGAGGAAGATGGACTTTCTGAAGTTAACTACAGATGGAAACAGATGGTTCTGACCAATCTGGGTGTAGCCTAAACCCTCCTGGTGAGGTTATATCCCATAGCTTTCTCACCCACATCCAGTCAATTCCACTATAAGTATAACCTTTGCAAATTCATCAAAATGTTTCTGGCTCAAAAATAAACCTTCTTGCTGGACAACTTTGCTTCAATTCTTAATGAAACTGAAAGCTCTTAATTTATAGCTTAAAATCACTGGGGTCCCTGGCATTAGGAGGAAAGGAATATGGATATTTGTGTAGTAAATAACATGATGAGAAGATAACAATAAATAAGATTTCACTGGATGGGGGTAGTATCTATGTGAAAGTACTTTGTAACCCTAAAGCACTAGATAAAGATAATATACTATTATTTCTCTGGGCTTATAAAAGATAGAAGACTTTTTGAATTATGTCTATTTTATAATTCTTTTGAATGTGCCATACTGCTCAATCCTAGACAAGTAATAATAAATATTCATTGTATTGAAATAGGAAGATGATTTCCCAGTTCTGAGAAGAAACTATAACACCTTGTTACATTTGTTTTAGAATAAAAATGTTTTAATTATGCTAATGTAAATATTTAATAATGCTAAATAACTTTCTTAGGAACCATATCATCTCCATTCCCACTGACCCTCCCCAACAAAGAATAGGACTCTGCTCTGAAACCACCCAAGGATTATACAGGCCATCTTTGATCTCAGGCCTCGTGCTTAGTTCCAGGCCTCTGAAATATTTCTTAGACACCCTCCTATTTTCTAACTCTTTTTGGAAAGATAAGCTCCTTGAAGGCAGGGACTATTTTGGTTGCTTTTATTATATCCCTAACACTTAGGATATGTGCTTAATGATCATTATCTATGTAAGGAAAAAGAAATCCAAGTAAATGAAAATTAGTTTTCCTTTTAAGGATTTTTGCAACAACCTTAAAAACAGCTTGAGACTCCAGCATCACAAAATCAAGAAAAGTTCTTACTACATGGGGGAGTTTGTAAAACACAAATATTATTTCCTCTCTAGTTCAAACTTCTATAGGACTTTAAAGTTTATAAAGCATTTTCTTTATATTAACCTGATAGAAGAGATAGTGTAAATGTTATTTCCATTATACAAAGGAGAAAACCAGGTCTTGGAGGAAGATGTAAAAGGACTGGCCAAGGGTCTCACAGTTAATAGGTATAAGATTCAAATAGGTATGATATTCAAAGCCGGATGCTGACCAGTGTTGCTTATTCTACATACTCTGATGCCTCTACTGATGTTTCTTAATCAAAGTTCCATTAGATTTATATGTAAATTGATATTTCAGCATCATTTTTCACTATTGCATTCCTATTGTGTGACAAAAGCCCAGGAATTTCTTCAAAATACAGAGAAATTCTAGGAAGGTCATAAATACTTAACAATTGTGATATTTTGAAGTTATAATAGAAATGTCAAAACTGAGATTTTGCTAATTTATTATAGCTCCAAAAAATTATTGGCCAGCATCTCATCTATGCAATATCTTTGCCAAAAGACATTGAAAGGGGAGAGACTAGAAATAAAGAGAAAGTTTATGAACTTCTAGGGTGGAACCAAGATGGCAATGTGAAGTTAACATTCTTTTCCCACCAAAGATAAAATGAAGCCTTGGTACTGACATTAAAGCTCCAGATTCCACCAAGAAAAAGAAAAGATCCAAAGAAGTTTCCAATGGTAGACATCATAGAGGATCTTCAGTGAATGGCTGTCTCTTTTGGGGGAAAAGGGGAAGTAAGTTCAAGTGAGACTGGAGTGGGGAAAGCCAGCAGGAGACTTTAAGCCACAGTGTGGTCCAGGTCCCAACAGCTTGACAACAGCGTAGGTCCCAGCAGTTAGATAGCAAGCCATCAGGGAGGATCCCAACCCCAAACAAAGCCTGAACTCTGGGAATACTGGGGCAAAAGACAGGACTGGGTTGGGAGCAAAACACTGCATAGGCAGAACCTGGGCATGAAGGAGGAAATAAATCAGTCTGCATAGGAAACATCTTTGCCAATGACAACTCAGGGATCAGACCCCAGCCCCAGCATAAAAAGTTGGGATCTATACTTTCTATTCCCCAGGAGCAGAGCTAAAACAACATATATGATCAAAAAAACTAAAAGAGCATTCACTATAGAAAACTACTTTGCAGATAAACACGATAACAATGCCATGTTGGAAGAAGAAATCAGTGGAAAATGACTCACAAGGGAGGTCTCAAAAGAGTCTATGAATTAGACTCAAATCCAAAAGCTCATTAAAGAATTTTAAAAAAGACTTGAAAAACCAAAGAAAAGGGGAAGAAAAATGGAAAAAAGAAATGAGAGTCATGCAGGACAGTTATCAAAAATTGACCAAAGAAATCAACTCCTTAAAAGTAAAAATAACTGGGGCATGGGCATCTAGGTAGCGTAGTGGATAAAGCATCGGCCTTGGAGTTAGGAGTACCTGGGTTCAAATCTGGTCTCAGACACTTAATAATTACCTAGCTGTGTGGTCCTGGACATGCCACTTAACCCCATTTGCCTTGCAAAAAAACCTAAAAAAAAAAGTAAAAATAACCAACTGGAAAAGGAAACACAAAATTTAATTGAAGAAAATAAACCCTAAAAATTAGAATTGAACAAATAGAAGCCAATGAATCTATGAGACTACAAGATACCATCAAATAAAATAAAAAGCCTGAAAAAATTGAAGAAAATGCAAAGTACCCTTTAGGAAAAACAAATGACCTGGAAAATAAATCCAGAAGAGATAATTTATGAATCATTAGAGTACCAGAAAGCCTAGATCAAAAAAAAAAAAAAAGAATCTAGAAAACATTCAGGAAATTATCAGGGAAAACTGTCCAAATCTACTGGAACACAAAGACACAGATCCCCTCCAGAAAGAGACCTCAAGTTAAAAACTCCAAGGGCTGTTATAGTAAAATTCCAGAACTCTCAAATTAAAGTGAAAATTCTGCAAATGGCAAAAAGGAAACAATTTAAACACAAAGGAAACACAGTCATACTCACATAGGACCTATCAGCCTCAACATTGAAGGATGGAGGACCCAGAATACCATATATCAGATGGCAAAGGACCTTGGATTACAAGAATGTATTAACCTGCAAAATTCAGTATATACCATCAGGGGGAAAGATGGCTGTTCAACAAAATAGAGGACTTCCAAAATTTCCTGACAAAAAGCCCAGAACTGGATACAGAATTCAGTTGCCAAATACACAACTACAGAGATGCCTTTCAGTAATCATAAAAAATAACCAGGAGAATGTTTCCAGAAAAAAAAAAAACTGAGAAGACCTATTGGAACTGATGCAAAGTGAAATCAGAAGAGCCAGGACAACATTAGACACAGTAAACAGAAAAATCATACAGTGATGAACTTTGAATGACTTAGCTACTCTGGGAAATACAATGATGCAAGACAATTCCAAAGTTCTCGTGATGAAAGATTTTTTTCCAAATTCAGAGAAAGAGCTGATAGAATCTGAATGTAGATCAAAGCATATATTTATACAGTTTTTGGGGGGTACTCTCAGAATTCTGTTGAGCACTAAGACTTTTCTTTATCAATTAATTTATTTTGCCAAATTTATAGAATGACAGTTTTCAACTTAACCTTTTTGTAAAGTTGTCTCCTGGTGACCCTGCCCTATCTCTGCCCTAAAATACCAATAAATATCATGTGTTTTATAGGAAAAAAGTATTTGTGCATAAAAAGAAAAATGATTTTATTTATTTGTTTTTGGATTTTTTGTTATTTTGTGGGGGTTGCTGTTGTTTTGATTGGGGTGGGCATTTTTAGTGTGTGCTTTGTTTCACACAAAGAAAAATTTCAGGTTGAATGACATCCTTAAGCCCTAAAGAATAAAAAGGGCTTTGTCTACTTTCAATGTCTTTCAGTGATCATAAAAAATAACCAGAAGAATGCTTCCTGAAAAAAACTGGGCAGACTTATTGGAACTGATGCAAAGTAAAAAGAGCAAAGCCAGGAGAACATTAGAAACACTAAACAGCAAGATTATACAATGACAAACCTTGAAGGACTTAAGTATTCTCAGCAATACAATGATGCAAAAGAATTCCAAAAGACTCATGATGAAAGATTCTCTTCAACTCCAGAGAAGGAACTGATGATATCTGAATGAGATCAAAGCATATTTTTACACTTTTTTTTTACTCTCAGAATTCTGTTGGGCACTGAGACTTTATTTTTATTTTATCAACTAATTTAAGTTTCCAAATATATGAAATGAGATTTTTCAACATACCTTTTTATAAAGTTGTCTCCCTTTGACCCTTCCCTCCTTCCCTAAAGTTTCAGTTAATCCTATGTAAGTTATCCAAAAGCATATTTTTACATAAAAGCATTTATTAACTTATTTATGTGTTTACCTTTGTTTTGGGGTATATTTGAAGGGTTTTGAGGTTTGGGGGTGTGTGCTTTGTTTCCCACCAAGAAGAGTTTCAGGTGAATTACATCTTAAGCCCTAAGACTTGTAAAGGTCTCAGTCTAATTTCAGTGCCTTTCAGTGATCATAAGAAATAATCAGGAGAATCATTCCAGGAAAAACAAAACAAAACAGGAAGACTTATTGGAACTGATACATAGTGAAATCAGCAGAACCAAGTTAACATTAGATACAGTATCCAGCAAAATTATACAATGATGAACCTTGAATGGTTTTGCTATTCTCTGCAATACAGTGATGCACAAGAATTCCAAAGGTCCCATGTTAAAAGATTCTTTCCAACTCCAGAGAATGAACTGAAGGAATCTGAATGTCCATCAAAGCATACATTTATATATTTATTTTATACTCAAATTTAATTTTTACTTTGTCAATTTATTTTTTTCTAATACATGGAATGAGAGTTTTCAGTTTATCTTTTTGAAAAGTTGTCTCCCTTTGAATCATCCCTCCCTCCACTCTGATACCAATTAAAATCATGTGGGCAATAGAAAGGCATGTTTGTGCATAAAGATAAAAATGATTTTATTCATATGTTTTTGGACTTTTATTTTGCCTTTTGGGGAGGATTGCTGCTATTTTAGTTCTGGGAGGTTTTGAAGTGTGTGCTTTGTTTTACTACGAGAAGAATTTATAGAGATGGTCACCTCAACCCCCCCCCCCCCCACTCCCAAGGCAGAAAAGGGCTATATTTGCTTTCAGGCCTTTCAGAGATAAGAAGAAACAGTAAATCTTGAGAAGACTGATTGGAACTTTTGCAACATTATACACAGTAAACAGCAAAATTATCCAGTGATTAATTTTTAATGGTTTAGCTATTCTCTGCAATATTATAATTCAAGATAATTCCAAAGGATTCATATTCAAATATTATTTCCAAGTCCACAGAAAGAACTGAAATGGCTTTGAGTGACCATAAGAAATAACCAGTAGCCAGGAAAAAACTGGGGAGACTTAATGGAACTGATGAAAAGTGAAGTCAGCAGCACCAGACATTAGACAAAGTAAACTGCAACAGTATATAATGATGAACTTTGAATGACTTAGATGTTCTAAGTAATACAATGATGCAAAACAATTCCAAAGCTATCATGTTCAAAAATTGTCTCATGTCCAGAGAAAGAACTTAAGGAATCTGAATGAAGATCAAAGCATATATTTATTCAATTTGTTTGCGCTCTCAAAATTGGCGAACACTGAGAATTTATTTTTTGCTTAATCAATCAATCTTTTCCCCAAATATATGAAATGAGAGTTTTTAACTTATCTTTTTCTAAAGTTGTCTCCCTTGACTCTTCCCTCTCTCTACCCTATGATACCAATTAGTCATGTATTAAAAAAAAACATTTATGAGGAGAATCATGGGAGGTCAGCCTAAAATATGTAACAGTCATATACCTGGCTTTCATTTCAATTACCAGTGACAACAACATTTTTAGATTCCTGGTTAGGAGCTTGGAGAATTTTTTTTTAACCCAGTCAAAATCAGAGCAAGTCATTCACATCTCAGTAGAGTTCAAGTTTTAGGATAAGCAGAGACCTGATAAAAAACAAAAATAAACCTTATCATATATCTATATCATACTTGTGTTGGCTCTCATAAGCTTTTTCTCCCCAAAGGCAATTCTACAAATGCATTGTCATTATAAATATAGTGAGTCACTGTTAAAGGAACTGCTGTTATTCCACCCACCATTTTAAGCTAACCCAAGAATACTGTTCTGTATTAATATGGGTCCACTTGGGTCATTTGCCTTGATGAATAAAGGAGGTAGTTATAATTAGGATGGCCAAGAAGCATTAACACTAGCTTACTAGTGATCTCAAGTGAAAATTATAACTTTGTTGATTCTTGTGAAAACCACCTAAAGTTATTACCAAGCAAGCACATTCAGTTCTAAATGGGGTACAGTGAGAGGTGTTTTGGTTTAGGACTGGGATTTGTTGACAGATGTTGGTGAGAAGCTTTGACCCAAATGACAGGATGCTCTAAGACAGGATTATGGGAGTCTGGGCAGAGTTTCAAAGGGCCAAGACAAGGCAAGATTTGTATATTTCCTGTTTTCCTTAACAGGTTTCTTACCAGTCTTCAATAATGAAAATTAACTCTACATAATACAAGGAGACTCAACCATTTATATTTCACTGCCCATACTCAGGGCAGGTTCATAAGCAAAAAGGGAAAGTCTGTCTTCCATCTTCTGATTTCTTGAGTTCTCTTCCCTTTATGCTTCTATATCAATTTTCAATTCTCAGAGAGAATTGTTTTTATTAACCAATGTCCTGTAAGAACAAACAATTCTGAAAGACTTAAAAAACATAATGATCAACCATGATTCCAGAGGAATGCTGGTAAAGAATACTATCTACCTCATAACAGAGAGGAGATTAATGGTTATGTAGAATGAGATACACCTTTTTGGACAAGGGAAATATGGGAATTTGTTTTGCTTAAGTATGCTTAATTGTAATTTTTTCTTTTTTTTTCAAGGAGGGGGAGGTGGAAAAGAAAAAATAAATTCTTGATAACTGAAAATTATCAATTAAAATAGCAACTGATAATAAAATAGCTTAGGGTAGCCTCTCCCAGAGTGGGTTTTGAATAAAACTCAATTCACACGAATAAAATCAGATCTAAATAATGGGACAAATGTCAATTGCTCTTGGGTAGATCAAGCTAATATAGTAAAAATAACAATTCTACCTAAATTAAATTACTTATTCAGTGCTATAACAAACAAATTTTCAAAAAATTATTTTAATGAGCTAGGAAAAATAGTAACTAAATTCATGTGGAGGAAGAAGAGGTCGAGAACATCAAGGGAATTAATGAAAAAAATGCAAAGAAGGCCTAGATATACCAGATTTAAACTTATAAAGCATCAGTCATTAAAACTGCTTATTTCTAGTTAGGGAAATAGATCAGTAGAATAGACTAGGTGCAAAAGAGACAGTAGTAAAGGACTATAGCAATCTGCTGTTTGATACCCAAAGGGAAAGTCTGTCTTCCATCTTCTAATTTCTTGAGTTCTCTTTCCAGTTTCTGAGATAAGAACTCACTCTTTGATAAAAAAAAAAAAAAGACTACTGGGAAAACTGGAAGATAATGTGGTAGAAACTAGGCATAGACCAACATCTACATTCTATACCAAGATAAGATTGAAATGGGCAATGAGACATAAAAGATGATATCATAAGCTACTTAGGAGAATCAAGAATAGTGTATCTGCCAGATTTTTGGAGAAGGGAGGAGTTTATAACCAAACAAGAGATTGAGAACGTTATAAAATGCCAAATGGATAATTTCAACTACATTAAATTTAAAGAGTTATTTTGTATAAATAAAACTAATGTAACCAAGCTTAAAAGAAATGCTGTTAATTGGGAAACAATTTTTACAACCAGTGTTTCTGATATGACTCATATTTAAAATATATAGAGAACTGAGTCAAATTAATAAGAAAACAAGTCATTCTCCAAATGATAAATGGTCAAAGGAGATGAACAGACAATTCTCAGATGAAGAAATTAAAGCTATCTATAGTCATATGAAAAATTGCACTAAATAATTATTGATAAGGGAAATGAAAATTTCCCTGAGGTACCACCTCACACCTATCAGACCAGTGACTAAAAAGGACAATTATCATTATTGGAGGAGATAGGGGAAAACTGGGACCAACCATTCTGGAGAGCAATTTGAAATTATGCCCAAAGGGCAATAAAACTGTACATACTTTTTGATCCAGGAACATCACTACTATGTCTATATCCCAAAGAGTTCATGAAAAATGGTAAAAAACTCACATGTACAAAAATATTCATAACAGCTATTTCTGTGGTGACAAAGAATGGAAATTGAGGAGATGCCTATCAATTGGGGAATGGTTGAACAAATTGTGATATATGAATGTGGTGGAATACTTTTGTTCTATAAGAAATCATGAGATGGGGTGGCTAGGTGGCACAGTGGATAGAGCACTGGTCCTGGAGTCAGGAGTACCTGAGTTCAAATGCAGCCTCAGACACTTAATAATTACCTAGCTGTGTGGTCTTGGGCAAGCCACTTAACCCTATTGGCCTTGCAAAAACCTAAAAAAAAATCATGAGAGACAGGACTTCAGAAAAACCTGGAAAGACTTACATGACCTGATCCAAATGAAATGAGCATAAACAGAAGAACATTAAACTAATAACATTAACAATAACATTGAGTGATAATTAACTATGATGAAATTGCCCATTTCAGCAGTACAATAATCCAGGACAATTCTAAAAGACTTGTAATGGAAAATAATATACATAACCAAAGGAACTGTGTAGTTTAAATGCAGATCAAAGCTTACTATCTTCATTTTTTTTAAAGTTGTATTATGTAGTTGTAGTTTTTTCTCTCCTATGTTTTATTTTCCAAAGTTTGCATTTGATTCTTCTTTCACAACATGATTAATATGAATCTATGTTTAGCTTAGTGACACATGTAGCACCTATTTGCTTTCTGTCAGGGGGGGAAGGGAGGAAGGGAAGGAGAAAATTGTAAAAATCAAAACCTTGCAAAAAAATGATTGGTGAAAACTATTGTTGCATAGGAAAAACAAATAAATAAACCTATTTAAATTGGAAAAAAATTAAATGACTCTTGTGGGAGGAGGGAAGTCTTTAATAGCCAAGGAATACAGGCAATAGATGAAACAGTGTTTAGAGTGACAGTTCTGGAATCGGGGAAGACTCACTTTCTTGAGCTGAAATCTTATCTCAAACAGTAGTTGTGTGAACCTGGGCAAGTTACTTAACCCTGTTTTCCTCAGTTTCCTCATCTGTAAAATTAGCTAGAGAATAAAATGAAATTTACCAAGAAAACCCTAAAATGAGATCACAAAGAGTCAAAATCAACTGAATAGTAACAGGAATGGATTGCTAATGGTATAGCTTCTGGCACTGTTGAGAGGTGATAGAAAAACTACTTGGGAGGAGGGGGGAAGAATAGGATTGTGTATATCATATCCCTCTTTTCAATAATAATAATACTTCATATTTACATAGTATTTCATAGTTTATAAATAAAGGTTTTCATCATCATGGCCCTATGATGCTTAAGTCTCCACATTCTGGAGGAAGAGACTGAGAGGCTAACTTAAGAGATCTTAAATAGGGTCATACAGATAATAAGGGATCAAGCAGGTATTCAGACACCCCACTTGCAACTGGTTTCAACTTCACAGAACAAGATGCCACTCCAGGCATCTTGGACTTCTAATCACATCACCAAGCAGTTAACTCAAACCTGGATATCACCTCCTGAGCTCAGCCTCCTCTCCTCTCTCATTGGAGGACTGGAAGACACAGTATCAAACTTCTCCCAAAACTTTTCTATAAAAAAGGTGGAAATTGAACTCTCAGTTCATTCACATCCCATCGATCTGTAATTCAGTCTGCTTTCCTCTACATGGAACAAGCTACCTCATCTTCCCTGCCTCCCCACCCCCCCATACACACACACACCCCACACCCCTTATTCAACCTCCTTTTGTGTGTCATCTTCCCTCATTTAAGCTCCGTGAGTGCAGGACTGTATTTTTTTTTCTTATTTGCATACTCATGACGCCTGTCACATAGCAGGCTCCTATTAAATGTTTTTAGAAATATTGACTTTCTACTACATCATTGTCAGTCTTGCTTCTATCATACACTTTGTTCTGCTTTGATGATGATCATCAGAAACACTAGTGTTTCATGTTTCCCAATATTTAAAAACATATGACTACAACTAAAGTATTAAAAATACTGAACAGTGTACATGTATTCCAATACTTACTCAAGCAGCAATTTAATTCTCTAGTTGAAATGTAACATTTTACCAATCCCTTTTATCCATTTCCCAGCATAGGGAAAATAAATTTAAATATATACATTCTTGCTACTGTTTCTCAAAAGAACAGGGCTGACTGTGTGTGTGTGTGTGTGTGTGTGTGTGTGTGTGTGTGTGTGTGTGTGTGTGTGTTGATATCTTAGGTTTTAAAGAAAATAAACAGAGCAAAAGTGTTTGTTTAAACAACCTACAGGATTAAGCAAGGAAAAGAAAACCGGAAACAGTGATGCATAAATGAGTCAAATATAAGTAACTAGCCAAAACACTTGAAATTACAATTGAAAGAATAATATAGTTTTAAACATTTTCTTCAAGGGTAAGAACCAGAATCCACCAGTAACAAAAAACAAAATCCCTTATTGACGAGTCTTTTTCCTTACCCATGTCAAATTTCTGTTTCTAATTCAGAGGCATCAAAAAGTGTCTTTTCTATTTCTAGTTGGCTAAATCCCCCTCATGTGCTTTTATATTCTAACATTTTTAGCATTTTTAAAGTATGTAATTTTACTTTTCATCACAACATGAATACAAATGACAATGCCCCTCTCTTTCCTAGCTGGTCATGGGGTCACATAGAATTGAAGAGTTTAGGCAGGCCCAGGGTCATAAACTGAACGATCCTGGTTTCCTATTTAGGTACATCTAAATATAAGGCTGCTCATAGACAAGATTCAAAAAGGGAAAGAATCATTTCAACAGAAACATTTACAGTGTGAAAAAAAGAGAATAAAGCCAAGAGAATTATTTAATTCTGTGTAGTCTCAAACAGGAAGGGAGTAACTAAGAAGAGCCAAATAGATATATAAATCCTCTTGTTTTTATGATTTGATGTTTAAATTTTGGAATAAAATATAACAAGATAGTAGAACTAGTACTGCATTTTGAATTAGGAGGTCTAGGTTTGAGTTCCAGCTTTCCATTAACTATTGGGATAACTCAGGTCAATCGTTTCACTATCTAGGCCTCATTTTCATCTGTAGAATGAAAGGGGTGGACTAGCTGACCTGTAAGATCTAACATGTAAAATTTGTGATTGTAGCTAAAGTTTGTGTTTTTTTCCCATCTCTTCACCCTTTCCTCTTAACATTGGAAATACATTTGCAATATATTAAGCTAAAGGGAGCATTCACATTTATTTATTCAAGTCTAAAAGAATAGTGTTACCCAGTCATACAAATGGAGAAATGGTAGAGAACAAATGTTGATCAAGGTAGAGGTGCCAGCAGCTTCCAAATACCATTCTTAATGATTCACTCACTTGTCCATCCCACACTGCCAGTTCCCTTCTGTAGGGGTATCAGGAAAATATGTTCTCTTGATGGGAAGCTGGCTCACAACAGTTCCTTTCTGAAGGGTTGCAGGAGACATGTAAATATACTCTTTTCTCACCCCTGCTATCCCACTGCCTGCCTCAGGTGGTACACTCAGATAAGCAGATCCACAGGTAACTCTAGCCCCCAAAGATAACCAGACAGAGTTGAAAGGAAGCTATAGTTTAGGTGTAACAAATAAACATACTTTTCCTTTTCCTTATTCCTGGCAAGCAGAAAGGATAAGCACTATGGGCAGAGAGGGAAAGCTGAAGAGAAAACCATCAGTAACAAGACTGTGAGGTTTCAGTAAAAGAAAGGTTTGATTCCTCATTACTAGGACCAATTTTTTTAGAGTGACAAGTAAGCAGTGGAACTGAGAGCAGCTGCTGGCCGTCTGCATCACTAGAAAGACAGACGCTGAGGTGCTCCTGGACAAAGCACTGGCGAATAAAAAGCAGAGGGAGACAAGGAGAGGGAAATCTGTCTAGTCGGTCACCTGCTCTAGCAGCAATCTCTGAACAGACCAATAATAGATCTAGAACCACCACCATCTCAGATGGAAGGATGCAAGTGCAATGCGTACTTAGTCGACCCTACCCCATCCCCCATCCCCAGGAGGAAATTTTCACCACTTCTAGGTTTCCCTTAGGGGAGGTCACACTAGCAAACGTGTTCCTAGCTTTCTCTTCAACCGACCCTCGCTTGAATTATCCACCCCAGCGCAGCCCTACCATCTTTCTAAGCTGGTCGTAGCAGATACTCTGGACAGGGTCTGGAGAGGGTGGAGAGGCTGGCCCCTGAGGGTACCTTGCTTCCTAAGCCCCATGCCTAGCACTTTTTTCCCCCTTCCACTATCCCACCGCTCCCTTAGGAGTTACCCACTCAGATGAGCCAGATTCACACTAAAGCTCTACCCCGAACTGAGGCACCCAGACCGGTTGGAGGGAGGCTGACTCTGGGACGGTGGGCCGAGGAGCGAGCAGGAGCAAGGCTCGTTTCCTCGGGTCCTTAAAGGGAGGGCCAGAGGTGAAGGGAGCCTCAATGGCACTAGGACCTAGCAGACGTCCCTCCTCTCTCCCCTAGCTCCACCTGCTTTCCCCTCGGGTCTCTAGAGACATTTCTGAGGTCAGCAAAGAGCCGGCGAAGGGGTGGCGGTGCCTGGGAAGGCAGGGCTGGAGTTACCTCGAGAACGGCCAGCAGGTCCGCGAACTCGGGCAGGGAGCTGACCCGCAGCGGCAGCCCCCCGCGGAGGCGGGAGGTGGCGACGCGGGCGACCAGCTCCGGGCCGCAGGACTGTGCAGAGCGAGGGCTCCGACTGCGCTCTGAGCCCAGGACTAGGAGCTCCCTGCTCCCAGCCCCAGCCTCGCTCCCTCTGCTCCTGATTGGCCCGGCGACAAAGTGGAGGAGCGACGGGATTGGCCGGTGCGGGAAGCCAAACAGGAGGAGTGGGGATGCGGGGCCGGGGAGACACTCCGGCTTTTCTCGGTTTTCCCAAATCTTCCTCCTCAGGTTGTTCACAGTCTGAAATCCGTAGTTGCGCAACCTTCCAGGCGGTGGCTCAGGCCACAAGTGAGGGACTCCAATGGGGTGAAGCGAGTGGGTGTGTGATGGGCATAGTGGGAACTGAGGGCGGGGAATATGATAATATCTTCGCAGTTCCCACCCACGCTGTCCTTGTGTGCCAGCTTGTAAAACCCTGAGGATGCAGAGTACTCTCCACCCCACGTGGTTCCAGACTTTGGAACGACCATTGCTCTAATTAAGCTTTTCTACCTCACTCGCAAAATAGTGTCTACAATGTTAGAAGATGCAGCATTAGAGCAAAAGCAAGACAAACGGGCTCTGTTTTTATACACACACACACACACACACACACACACACCACTAAGCTCAGGAGGGCTGATCACATATCTTCACAGTACCCTGAACTTTAGAGGATAGTGACAACACTATACAATTAAGCTTAGCATCTACTTAGCAATAATATTTATTTAAAATGGGAAGTTACCATATGAGAACTTCCTCCAGGCAACTGTATCCTAGATAGACTCCTTGTCTGTGTAGTCCAATTTTGCCTCCTCACCCAGAAGTCTCTGGTGTGGACAATGCCCACAGGGTTTCTCTTTTTATAGGACTTGTAAGCCCCCAATTCAAAGCCTTCAACAACAAACTGGTATGAGGGTGACATTTGTATTGCATCCCCATAGTGTGTATTATGATGTTTGCCTTATATGCTAGCAATAAATAAGTTAAAACATGAAAAATGAAGTTGAAAAAATTCTTCTTGCCTGAATTTTGCGCAGAGAGGGTATAAAAAAACAGTGGACAAAAAGCAATGAAATCCCAAATACAAGGAAATTTATCTCCACCTCAAGTCTCTCCCATCTCTAATTTAACTTGCACTCAATTGTCATATTAATTTCCCTAAAACATAAGAATGACCTTGTAATGTTCATGATCCATGAGCCCCAATTTCACTCTAAACAAAATAAAACTCCAATAATTGAAGTCCTTCAAACTCTGGTTCCAAACACATTAGAGACAGCCACTTGGAAACTGTATGATAAAGGGAAAAAAACCCTAAATATTAGAATCAGGGGACTTAGATTCAAAAATCCTACTTAAATACTTCCTATGTGGGCAAAATCCTTAGTCTCCCTTAGTCTCAGTATTATCCTTTTTAAAATAAGAGGAAGGGACATCAGACTAGTGAGCATTTCGAGTTCTTTCCAGATCTATGAACATTTTTAGGTATGTAACATATCATATTCTTTCATAGTTCTCTCCTTTCCAAGTGTACTGGTCTACTTGACACTCTTCAAATAGAATATCCTCTTTCTCATCTCTAAGCCTTGGCACAGACTGTCTCTCATACCTGGAATGTACTTTCTATTCACCTCTGCCTCTTAGAATCTTCCTGTTTCCTTTAAAGTTAAGCTCTATAGGACCTTGCCTCATCCATTCAGGTCTAGTGTCTGACAAAATTATCTTTTATTTATTTATTTATTTGATATATATTTTGTATATCCTTTATCAATAATTATGATTTTTATATTGATTGATGTATATGCAATGAATTTAATAATAATTTAGCTGCTAGAAATCCTTTTTTATATGCATGTTATTACTCCTGATAAAAATGTCTTAGGGTGAGAATTATTTCACTTTTTTCCCCTTTTACATCCAATTATTAGCACAGGACTTGACCCATAGTAGGTGCTTAATTAATATTTATTAATTAATACAGGTTATTCTTTCTGTTACTGCACCTCTACTCTCCTTACTCCTATTTAGGCCAAACCTTTGTTTAGAACCTACTTCCATCCCATGGCACCTTGATAGAAAAGTTTAGAACAAAGTAAGCCAGAAGTATATCTCCTCTGGGTTAGCTCCTTCTCTCACTGCCCTCCTTCCCCCAGTCATATTGGGAGGTTGGGTCACCCTGACAACTGCACCAGATTCAAAGAACTCTATGGGTCTTCGTTCATAAAAGTATAATTTACAAGCCAGTCTCAATGCATTTTCTTTCAGAAGTGACCCAGAGATCACAACTAGTTCACAACAAAGACATTTACCAAAATATCAAACAAGCAAGACATATTTCCCCTTAAATCTGTGGTATACTTTCACAAATATGCAGCATCATGGAAAAGAATGAATACTCATATGTGGAAAGGCATAATACAAGTACACCATTAAGACTGTGAGGCAAAAAAAAAAAAAAAAAGACTGTGAGGCATACCAAAACTAGAACCTACAACTAGCTGGATGGATATGAAGTTCATGTTTCATCACTCAAACATCCAGTTCATCTTACCATCTTTCCTGGCACTGACCAATATACCTTTGATCTCCAGTTTTCTACCTCATACTTTAAGTATAGTCATCAAATCAAGGGTATGTCCATTGGCAGTCTGTGCCTATACCTGTGACTCCCCACACAAAAATTCTCCTTCCTTCCTCTAAATTGCAATCTCCCCCACCTCCATATACAGACAAACCATAACACTCACTTAAATGTAAACTCCCTGAAGGCAGGAAATGTTGTAATTTTTGCATTTGTATCCCTAGCACTTAGATTCTGCCTGTTTCTTATGAAACTCTGAATTTCTTTTTATCATTTATTCATAAGATTTTAAAGGTTTTTAAGTTTAGATGCATTTATATTTTTGAAAACCATTATATTAGCATTTTAATACTATTTTTCCATCTAATAAGCTCTCAGATTTGACAGGGTAACCCTTGAGTCTATAATTTACCTTGTCAGGGAAGTAGTTAAAGAGCTTTTTGAAAAACTGCCCTGCTCTACTTTGAAGGAATTCAAATGGGATAACATTCCATTATTCTCAGGTTTACTGAAGGGTGAGGCATAAGGTCATTTACTTGGAGGAGCCTCTGTGCCCAGAACTTGGGCAGCAAGAACAGCCAAGTTTTCTCCTGCCCATATTAATTGGCAAACAGCTGATTTCCCAATGGGAGAAGTGACAGACTGGTTATGGGCAAAACCCTTTGCCTCTCATGGAAAGCATTTTAGGCAGGAAGTAGATTGATTCATGCTTGTGAAAGGAACTTTGAACAAAAGGTGGGAAGTAGGTTTAGGCATCAGCTCAAACAAAATTTAATTTGCCAAATTTCCCAGTCCAGGAATTCAATTTGGAATTACATTATTGCCAGGTGTTTGAATGGCTGATCCAATAGCACCAAAGCTTAAGAATTCTCTTACCTGAATTGAATTCTGTGTATGTGACTGGGGGTGCGGGGGGTAATACCTGGATAGGACCAAGGTAGATTGCAAACAGAAGTCATAGGAATTGAGGAAGCTGGGAAACTGCGAACTCGGGGTGTTTGAAAAGATTAACAAGAACAGATGGTTTGCTAAATGGAGATGATATATGAAGGGTCTAAAAGTGCTCATAATAAATAAGAAGGCTGCCCATAAGTCTTGGTCAGAGTGTCAGAAGTATATATAAATGAATGTAGTTTTGTATCCTGGAATCAGAGAGCCAGCCTTCTTTCAAATCCTGCCTCTGATGTTTGCTATCAGTCTGGCTTTGGATAACTCACTTAACCTCAATGAGCCTTAGTTTTCTCATATGGAAGATGAGGCAGTTGAACTATATTTACTTTAAGGTTTTTTTATTCTTTTATCCATAAGGAACAGTCAGCAAAGTGCTTTCTTTAGGAGGAAGCAATGTCTGCCATATGGCAGAAATTCCATACTGGACTTCTAGACCAGTTGGTTAATCTATTAATCTTTCTTTGATAATGGTACCAGAAACTGTTTTGCTGGACATCCAGGGAATTGCATTTCATTTTTTTTAAGGATCCTACCGTATGAAGAGAAATGTACAAGGCTCTAGAAAAGGAAAAATGCTTCTCTTTTAGAACCTATCTTCTGACCCATATGACCCATGCAAGCATAGCTAAAAATACTAATATTGCATAATGTCTATACAAGAGATGCAAGCAAAGTACTATGCAATATCTGAATGGGAAAAAATGGTTAGTTAAGGTTTTTATGAAGGAAAGGGTATTTTAGCTGGTATTGAAAGGTGAGGGCTATACCCTCAATTTTTATTTCCTTTTCTTAAATTGTTCAATATCATTCTATCCTAATATGATATTGTTCTAAGAACAAAAATGCAATATTTCCTTTACTTTCACTACTTTTTGTCTTTTGTTGGTCCCCCAAGTTGCATTTTTCCTTTTAGACTCAAGCTTATATATATATATATATATATATATATATATATATATGTATATATATATATATATATATATATATATATATATATATATATATTTAGGTTTTTGCAAGGCAAATGGGGTTAAGTGGCTTGCCCAAGGGCACACAGCTAGTTAATTATTAAGTGTCTGAGGCCGAATTTGAACCCAGGTACTTCTGACTCCAGGGCTGGTGCTTTATCCATTGAGCCACCTAGCCACCCTTCAAGCTTATATTTAAAAAAACAAACAGTTCCCCATTTAAAGTTTCAAGTTGTTAATTCTTTTTTCCGAGTTCTCATTACTTTCCCAGTTTTTTCCCTTTGCATTCTGATTTCTTTTCCATTTTTCACTAGCTCTATCATTTCATTTCTAAAATTATTTTTAACTCCTTTTAAAAATTCTTGCTTTATATATGCCAGGAATTCAAGTTGAACTAATGCCTAGGCTGTGTTTTAATCTCTTTCTTGGCTTTTAGATGTTTTGAACTAATTTTTTTTCCTGGGTTTGCTGAGCAGGCATCCCTCTTACCATATAACTGTTTTTGTTTGTTTTTCTTCTTAACCTTGTTTCCAACTTCCAATTTTGGGGGCCAAGTTGTGTATACTTTTGAAGAGAATGTTTGGGCCATAGCTGGTCCTGTTTTGTATCCTCTTGGGGGTCCTACTGCTGCTTTTTTTTTTTTTTTGAGTATTGGATGCTATGCCATTTTAGGATCCGAGACAACTCAGGTAAGACCTGCAGTAGCCCAAAGTGATTTAATCTAGGGTGAACACTGAGTCCCAACCTTCTGGTCTGAACTCTGCAAGTTCCTGATCTGGATTTGTAAGAAAAACACTGGTTGGAACTTGAGCATACTACTACTGTATGCAGCCACAGCCATTAGCTAAATGGAAAACTGAAGGTTTTGTGACAGAGCTCCAGACTTTGGTCTGAACTTCCTTCCTTGATTATTCAGGGGCAGGATTCAGACTGTGCTGGGCTGATACTTCTCTCTTCTCCCAGGATTAAAGCCATACAACTACTGCTTACTTGTGTACAGCTTCCTTGTTCAGTAAACAGTTAAAGCCCCGAAATCACTGTTTTCCTTGAAATGCCACATGTAGGTACAAGTCCCCTCTGGGTCTACATTGTCTGTGATACAGAATTGGGCAGAGAGCAAGAGAACTTTCAGTTGGATCTCGTTCTTCCTCCTTAGACAAGGTCAGCCCCTGGGATGGACTGAAGCTTGACTGTCAAGAGCCAGCGGTAATTGTCAACATGAGCATTTGCTCATTAGAAATCAGAACACTCCAAATCAGAACTTGTTATTTTTGTGGATTGTCTAGCCTTAAGAAAATAGTATTAATGCAGATTAAACTAAAAAGCATGTAATGCACTTTTTGGGAAAATTGATTATTAAACAATTGTGAGCATACTCCTAACTGGATCCTCCTGTGTCAGTTCTGAGACCTCTTTTTGCTTTATTGCGTAGCTGAGACAAACTCTTGGTTCACTCCTCACCCCTGGAATGTTTTATGTTGTCTCTCCTGGATAGACTTTGTCCCCAGGGCCCATATGCTTCTCTAGTTCCATGTACAACTGGTCTGGATAAAATGAACTGCTGTAGTTTTCTTTTCCTGGATTTACTGATCATGATTTGGTTCATTTTGTAAAATTTGTGGAATAACTATAGGGAAAATATCAACCATACTGCTTCTTCCTATTAGGTCATCTTGACTGGTGTCTTTGGAATACCTTCTATTTAGAGATTTCCCTACAACTAGAGCTTTGATTAAAAGTTTAAATAAGTGTTTTGAAGGGTTACATCTAAGGGCCTTGTGCCATTAACTGATATATGTATATATGTATATATATATATATATATATATATATATATATATATATATATATATATATATATATCTACATATATATATTTAAAATCTATGGTCCAAGTCTCTCTTTCTCTCTCTCTCTCTCTCTCTCTCTCTCTCTCTCTCTCTCTCTCTCTCTCTCTCTCTCACTACTGAATTCCTTGAGCTAACTATTTGCACTCATTGTCTCTATTTCCTATCCATCTATTACCTTCTTTATTCCCTCTAACCAAGCTTTCACTACTACAGTCCTATGCAAAGTATTTTCTCAGGTATTACCAAGTGATATTCATAGAATATCAATGGATTGAACTATGTCACTACACTGCTTATTACCTCTACAATGGTACACAAACGACTCTGATCTACATGTCTAAACTTACTCTAAATTACTTTCCTTCATTTATTCACTTATTTAGCTAAACTGATATAATTATAGTTACTTGAATAAAATACTTCATTTCCTATCTCAATGCCTTTGCACTGCTTATCTCTCACTTGGAATGTCCCTCTTCGTGTGTGTCTCTCAGTTTTTCTGGATTCCTACAAGAATAAGTTCAAATTCTACCTAAATTAAATTACTTGTTCAAAGCCATACCAAACTATCAAAAACTTACTTTATTAAGCTAGAAAAGAGTAGTAGCAAAATTCATCTGGAGAAATTAAAGGGTCAAGTACATCAAGGAATTAATGAAAAAAATGCAGAGGATGGTAGCCTAGTCATACCAGATCTAAAATTATATTATAAAGCATCAGTCATCAAAACTTCTTGGTATTGAATAAGAAATAGAGTGGTAGATCAGTGGAATAGATTGGGCACAAAAGAAACAACAGTAAATGATTTGAGTAACCTACTACTTAATAAATCTAAAGTCTCCTGTTTCTGGGCTAAGAATTCACTATTTGACAAAAACTTCTGGGAAACCTGAAAATAGTTTGATAGAAACTAGGCATAGACCAATATTTCACATTCTCCACCAATATAAGATCGAAATATGTGCAGGATTTAGACATGAAGGATGATACTATAAGCCAATAATGAAAACAAGGAATAGTTTATATATTAGATCTGTGGAAAGGGGAGGCATTTATGACAAAGCAAGAGATAGAGAACATTATAAAATACAGAATGGATAATCTTGATTACATTAAATCAAAAAAGGTTTTGCACAAATAAAAACCAATGAAATCAAGATTGAAAGAAATATAATAAGTTGGAAAATAATTTTTATAGCTAGTGTTTTTAATAAAGGACTCATTTCTAAAATATATAGAGAACTGAATTAAATTTATAAGAATACAAGTCATTCCTCAGTTGATAAATGGTCAAAGGATATGAACAAGCAGTTTTCAGAAGAAGAAATTCTCTATAGTCACATGAAAAAAATACTCTAAATCATTATTGATTAGAGAAATGCATATTAAAGCATACATATTAAAATACATATTAAAACAACTCTGAAGCACCACTCAACACCTATCAGATTAACTGATATGACAAAAAGAATTGAAATTATCAATGTTAGAGAGTATGTGGGAAAACTGGGACACTAATGCATTGTTGGTGGAGCTGTTAATGGATCCAACCATTCTGAAGAGCAATTTGGAACTATACCCTAAGGGCAATAAAACTGTGCATACCCTTTGATCCATCAATACCATTTTTAGATATGTATCCCAAAGACATCATATAAAAGGGAAAAAGACCCACAAAAACAAAAATATTTCTAGCAACTCTTTTTTTGTAGTGGCAAAGAATTATAGATTGAAGGGTTGCCATCAATTGGGAATGGCTGAATAAGTTGTGATATATGAATGTGAGAGAGCACTATTGTTCTGTATGAAATCATGAATGGGCAGACTTCAGAAAAGCCTGGAAAGACTTGCATGAATTGGTACTGAGTGAAGTGAGTGGAACCAAAAAAACATTGTACCCATCAATAGCCATATTGAATGATGATAAACTATGGTGGACTTATCTCTTCTCAGCAACACAATGATCAAATTTAAAAGGATTTGTGATGAAAATGTCACCCACAGAAGGAACTATGGGAGTCTGAATACAGATCTAAGCATACTATTTTCAGTTTTTAAAATTTATTTTATGCTTTATATTTTTCCCTCTCATGGCTTTTCACCTTCCCCTCTGATATTGCTATCAACCCTCAAACTATCTTGTTTGAACCTTATGCCTTACATGTTGCTTCTCATTCAAATGAAAATTTTTTGAGGTCCAGAATTGTTTTTGCCTTTCTTGTGTTACTCAGTATATAAAAGTACTTAATAATGCTTCCTGACTGACTGACTAGCTATGAGATCATAACAAGTTATTTAGCCTTCCAGGACCTCAATTTCTTCAGCTAAAAAAGTGGCACTAATGCTATCTACTTTATAATTGTTGTGAAGGTCAAATTTATGAAAGTGCTTTGATAATTATAATGCACTAAACATATATATGATACTATATAAATGAGAACATTATTATTTTTATGATGATGATGATGATGTATTATTACTTCTATACTTCAACTATCACGTCTATGTAGATGTCTCAAATCTTAATCTCCACCTTTGATCTTTAGCTTATGGGATCTACCCACTTAGTCAAGCAAATCAAAAATATCCAAAACTGCACTTATCAAAGAACCACAGAGTAGAAGAGGACTTTAGGTCATTTGATTTACCCTTTTCTAAGAGGTGAAATCTGACTTCAACATTTGTGAAAAGTGACCCACCAGCCTGAGCTTGATGGGAAATCAATATTTTCTAGGTTAGTCCATCCATTGCATTTTGGGACAGTTTTGTTAGGAAGTTTTTCTTTACTCTGAGTCAAAAGTTTCCTTCCTGTAGCTTCCATCCATTGGATTTATTTCTGGCATCTGGAACTAAGCAGGAATAATCTTTCTTTCATATGACAAATACTCAGTTATTTGAAGACCTTAATCACATTGTCAACAAGTCTTCTTCCAGACAGAATATTCTCACTTTCTTCAACTGATCCTTATATGGCATAATTTTGCGTATTCTCATTATCGTGGTTGGCATCATCTGTATGTGTTCCTATTTGTTAACATCTCTACTAAAAAATAGTCCCCAGGTAGGGATAAGAACAGAATCTGTGATTACATAGCTTTGGGAAACTTCAGATGAAGGTGCGCTCTCTACCATGCTGTCAGCACCTTTTTTGTGGTCTTAGAGAATTACTTACTGAAAATAGAGAAATTAAGAGACTTGTCCAGTATCAATATATATTAAAGGTGGAACTTGAATCTTGACTTTTGTGACTCTGAGGACAACTCTCTTACCACTCTGTAATACTGATTTTTCAGTTCCAATAAATAAACATAAAATTCCAAATACTTTTTGAGCAGGATACAGTGTTGTATGACTATCTCTTCCCTTACAGAAGAAGTGGAAGAATAATTGAAGAGGAAGAAGAGATGACTTCTAAGAGGATGAAAACAACTGTTTCCAAGGCAAAAGGTTAGCACTTCTATGACAAGCTGGGATTTATAGCGACCAGGTTGGAATTATGGTGAACAGGTGGAACAGCCTGAAAGATGAGAGTAAAAATTGTATTTGTTATAGGACCCATCCAGCAATGATCCCCAGAAAGTTGACTATTCCTTCATACTCACCCAATGGGTATGAGTCTTTTTTGGGGGGAGGTTCAGATGAAATTATTGTGATATAAGGAAGAGATTTTAGAAAATGTACTCACCTGGGGTGGCTAGGTGGTGCACCGGCCTTGGAGTCAGGAGTACCTGGGTTCAAATCCGGTCTCTGACACTTAATAATTACCTAGCTGTGTGGCCTTGGGCAAGCCACTTTGACCCCATTTGCCTTGCCAAAAAAAAAAAAAAAGATGTACTCACTAGAAATTTGGGCAAGAAATATTATTTAACTCATTTTATTCCTAAAGTAATCCCTTCTCTGTGCCATCACTCTCCTGAATAAATAAATGTTCTATGGTTAAATGCTTATATGAAGCTAAATTCAGATGAGCTAAATTCAGATGCTGCTGGATTTATATGATTGAAGGCAATGAAGAAATATAGAAACCATTAATAATGATTGATAATGAAGCTGGTGTGTTTATCCTCATTTACCAGTTACAGTAGAGTTTGTGACTGTCATCTCCGCTGATGACTCAAACTGAGCTAGTAATTCATGCAAATCCCATATCTTTTCCCACATAAACTGCTGTATAGTCATATCTTGTTAATTCTGTTCAGTTGCTCATTTAAAAAACATCTTAAATGTAGGACAGTACATTTATCTTTGTTCAGTTTTATTGTATTAGAATTGTTTTATCCTTCAATTCTATTGACATTTGTATGCATCCTAATTCTATTATCTAACACATTACCTCTCTTTCCCACCTTTGAGTCAGTCAATTGCAAATTAGATAAGCATTCCACCCATGTTTTCATCTTCCGCCTTAAGCTAGTTTTTTTGTCAGTCCTCTTCTCACAGTTCAGCAAGCTCTGCTAATAACATCATTATTTTCTGACTCATGGATTTAAAGCCATCTTTGAAATATTCTTCCTTTCCTTAAACTGGTTTCTCAACAAGACTTATTGTTTCCTAGAAATGGTTCCTGGATTCTCTTCTTCCTCTTTATTCCTAGATCATCACTTTTCTTGTTAAATCTGTCATCATTTCACACCTGGATTATAACTTCTTATCTATGCTTCCCCCCCCCCCCCCCCCCCCCCCCCCCGGCCATCCACTCCAACACATCTGGTGTACATACTGCCAGATTAATCTTCACAAAGCATTGCTTTCTGTCAATCATGTAATTTCCCCATTAATACCTCATATTATAACCTACAAAGGTTCTATATTCTCTACCAGATCAAGCTCAAACTTTTCTGTCTGGTTTTTTAGATCCTTTATCATTTGGCTTCATCTTCTCTATTAATCTTTAAATTTTCTTATTCCCCCATGTTTAATAAACACCTACTGCTCTAACCAAGTTGGAATTTTCATTGTCTTTAACATGTAATGCTCATTTTCTTCTTCCAATTCATCGAACAGCACTCCAATCCATCCTGGAATTCTTATCCATCTTCCATTTTTTAGGCTACAAAGAAAGCGTTTTTATAATATAAATAGAACAATTTCGAGAGACAGCAGGGATTCTAATCTCTGCTCTGGTACTTATTGGTGTGTGAATTTGGGAAGGAACCCCAAGTTGAGGGATATATGTAAAATGAGAGTAACTATATTTTCAGAAATGGTTATTATGAGAAAAGTACTTTGCAAACCTTGAAGAATTGTGCAAATGTTATTCTTCAAAGCCCAGTTCAGAGTTCAGGTTCCACCTCTTCCAAAGAGCTCCAAAGAGCTTTGTCTAATCACTCTGACTGATAAGAATTTTTTCTTACCCTGAAATTCTATTGTATTTAGAGTCATTATCACACAGTTCAACACTTAATTGTGCTGTAACTATTTTATGTATATTTATTTTATTTTTTCAAATAAACTTTGGACTCTGAGGCAAATATTCAGGCTAATAAAGATTATAGAACATGTTTTGTTTAACCTAACCAAAAAACCTGCAAAATACAAAGGGTTCATTCTTGAATCCACAAAAAGCTAAAATAATTCTCCTTCCTTCTTGGTAAGCCCTATCTTCCCCAAAGAGTTATACAGTCCTCCATATACTATATATTTATTTGTTTTTGTTGTTTGCCTTTTTTTTGTTTTTATAATAGTCATTGCCTATTTTATAGCTCTAGATAGAATCATGGGAGGCTTGCTGATGGATTGATGTGCCTAACTAAAGGATATGCTGAAAATAATTTCATTCCTTAAGTCATGATTTTAATTTTTCAAAATACTTTCCAAGCTATTATTTCTTTTTAGTCTTATAATGGTTTCTATAGGTATGTGGGGAAGTCTGTGTACATCCCAATTTGAAAGATGAAAAAGATTGAAGAAAAGACAGCAAATTTAATGTAATATACATATGTATTTGAAATAGGACCTGTTTCCAAACTCCCATACTTTTTCTCATTATACTGTGCTTGCTAGGGAATACAAGTTAAAGGATAACCATTAGGAAAATATCTACAAAATGAGGAATAAGTATCTGAGACTCTGGTTTCTGGATTTGTTTGTGGGGAATGCAATTTTAATATAGGTTGCTTGTCAGCTTATTTAAAATTCAAAATATGGATGATTCTTATGATTCCAAGAAGGATTTTAATTAGATGTGATTCCATGAAAGAGATTCAGGTTTCCTTGTTTGAAGAAATAGATTTCAGCTATAATAAATGGAAAAAAGAGAATTAAGGGAAAGACTTCAAACTTTTGAGCCTGCAAATGGATAAAAGGAATCTTTTGTAATAGCCATTTGTAGATGAGCTTAAATTAATGTCTTTCCTTCATCAAGGAGAGAAAAATACAAGAAACAGATTACATGTCAACCTTAATAAGAAAATATTCCATTAGTCAAAGATAATATTGAGTCTGCGATCATATATATATATATGTGTGTGTGTGTGTGTGTGTGTGTGTGTGTGTGTGTGTGTTTGTGTATGTGTGTGTGTGTGTATAATGCCCTAGAACAAAAGATATTATGAATCAATAATAAATACCATCATCAATCATTTGAAATTTTCTAACTCAAAAAAGACAAATCCAGTCCATCTTCTCTCACTATGAATAGAAGCAGTAATGTTATTGGATTTGTTGCTAATAGTTATCAAATCATAACTCTTTTCAGGATCTGAATCCAGATGTTCAGGAAGTTCCCACCTCATAAGCTTCACTCCTGTAACCCAGTCATTCTCATATGCTTCCTAACTATCATTCCTACTGTTTTTTTTATTTCCTACATGCCACCTGATTCTTTTAGTGGATTTCAGCAATAATTCCAGTAGTTAATTCACTGCTTTTATTTTCATATTTGGTCATGTTTTAGGGCAGGTTTGTAGCCATTTGTAAACACTGCCTCTTTTGGGCACACAGGGAAGTTCCATTCCCCTGAAGCAATCTATGTACACTGTCTCTTTCCTTACCCCCATTCACTCCTCAATTTTTTTTTGTACCTGAATGTTATTTTATTTTATTTTTTTCAATTTCATGCAAAAATAGTTTACAATACTCATCTATTTGCAAGTTTTTGAGTCCCACATTTATCTACCTCCCTCCTTTGCCTCCTCCCTCTCCATATCAATGAGTAATCTGATAGATTACATATTTACAAATCATATTTAACATATTTCCATATTAGTCATATTGTGAAAGAAGAATCAGAAATAAAGGGAAAAAAAAAAACCAAGCTCACTTCTCAAGTCTATGCAAATGTTATCACCATTTAGCACAGCCCATAATAAGTGATAAATGCTCATGCTCTGATTACCTTACAGTAACTGCTCTCTTCAAGATTTTAAAAAACTTTTTAATTGCTCAAGTAAATAGTTTCTATTCAATCATCTTCCTTGACCTTTCTTACCTAACACATGACCCAGAACTGAAGTTTAGTCTTACATGAATTGGGTTCAGTTTAGGGGAGTTTCTCATGCAAGTCTTTGGCTTATATTTGCCTTTAGGATGATCAGAATTTGACCAATGTCTTTTTGAGTCTTTTTTTTTGGTTGTCTGACTCTTCAAGACCCAATTTAGAGTTTTCTTGGTAAAGATATTGGTAAAAGATACTTATCCAACTTATTTGACCAATGAGGAAATTGAGATAAATAAAGCTAAGTGTCTTGCCCAGGATTACATAGCTAGATTGAGACCAGATTTGAACTCTAGAAGATGATTCCTTTTAACTCAATCTACTGTGTCACCTAACTGCCCTTGGCTGATGTCTAAGGAAAAGAATCCTTAGGTCTGACACAGGTACTCAGGCCAACACTAATTATAGAACATGCTTTATTTAAACTACCAAAAATGCAAAATACAGAGGGTTCCTATTTGAGCCCATAAAAAGTCAAAATAATTCTCCTTCCCTCTTGGTCTTACCTTTCCCCAGAGACTTATACAATCCTCTATATACTAACCAGGTGGCACTTCCTCCACCTATAGGTTTATCAGAGAATAAAGCAATCCTCCCTTCCAACAAGGATGTACTAGAGATAATTTGACAGAGCTATTGTTGAATTTTCTGTGTGAACATCCATACCTCAGGGCTTGATTTGTTGATTATCTAGAAGTAATGGATTTTAATTTTAATAATGCAGATTAAATTTAAAAGTTTTACATTTAAAACTTTTTCTCCCTAGAGAACTAGTTATTAAATATTTACCAGCACCCTCTGGGAACTTTTAGAGTTCTCTAGATTTATAGTACTTTCCTTCAAGGGAATAGCTCTAAGGGTTGGTTCAACACCTTTCTCTAAACCTGCATAATTCATTTAATTCACAGATCCAATGAAGGGCAAGTTCCAGGTTTCCTCCATTTTTGTGACTCTGTCCCTGGCTAAATACATTGTGATTCCATTTCCTATTTGGTTTAGGAACTTACCCTTTGGTTTTCTTTATCTCTCACCAAAACTTTGATGCACGTTTCCCTGGAAGGAGCACATGGCTAGATAAGCTTCTCTCCAAGGAACCAAGTTCATGTACTTGTACATGTTTCTAACTTCCCAGCTTGGTTGATCCATTATTCTGTATCTAAACTTTAAAAATAAATTCGGGGCGGCTAGGTGGCGCAGTGGATAAAGCACCGGCCCTGGAGTCAGGAGTACCTGGGTTCAAATCCGGTCTTGGACACTTAATAATTACCTAGCTGTGTGGCCTTGGGCAAGCCACTTAACCCCATTTGCCTTGCAAAAACCTTAAAAAAAAAGGAAAAGAAAAATAAATTCAAGAGTTTAGTCCAGGTATATGAATCAGCTGTGAACTGTCAATCATATTCTATGTTAGTATAAATGGGGCAATCCATGACAAGGCAAGAATTTTTCACCTTATTAAAAAATCATAGATATTAGAACAAGATATTAAAACAAGTTCTCATCAGTGGTTAATGGAGACTTTTACATGTTGTATAGGGAATTTCAGGTAGAGCAGTATAGTGCTTATAATAATAGTAGCTTACATTGATGTCATTGGTTTCTTATTTACAAAGCAGTTTATATATATTATCTTATTTAATCCTCCCAAAAATTTTATGAAGTAGATCTTATAAAAATTATTATGTGTTAAGAAATCAAAGATCAGTGAGGTTAAATGATTTGCTCAAGGTCACATGTTTAATATGTAGTAAGGGACAGAGCAAAAATTGGAACTGTATTTTCTGAATCCAAATCTAGTTACTTTTCTACAATATCACACCATCTCTCACTATACCATGCTGGGACTAATTGTTGGCTCTCCCTCCTTTTTATCTCTTCTCTTTCTTTGGATTCTATGATGCAGATCTCTCAACTCTCCTATCCCTCTGAAAGCTACTTCTCAGTCTCCCTTTTCTCCTCCTAATTCATGTGAGAATTCCTAAAGGTTCTGATCTTGGTTCTCTTTTGTCTATCTTCTATATCTTCCAGATGATGTGCTTTTTTTCATCTATTACCCTTTATTCTTTTTTTTTCTTTTATTAAAGATTTTATCTGGGTTTTACTTTTCCCCTAATCTCCCCCCCCCCCCACGGAAAGCAATCACCCAGTCTATTTTGTTTCCATGTTGTACATTGATCTAAATTGAGTGTAATGAGAGAGAAATCATATCCTTAAGGAATAAACAAAAAGTATAAGAGATAACAAGATCAGACAATAAGATATCTGTTTTTTCCCCTAAATTAAAGGGAATAGTCCTTGAACTTTGTTCAAACTCCACAGCTCTTTATCTGGACACAGACGAAGTATTCTACATTGCAGACAGCCCAAAATTGTCCTTGATTGTTGCACTGATGGAATGATCGAGTCTATCAAGGTTGATCATCACCCCCCAGATGTTAGGGTGTACAAGGTTTTTCTGGTTCTGCTCATCTCACTCAGCATCAGTTCATGCAAATCCCTCCACAGGCTTCCCTGAATTCTCATCCCTCTTGGTTTCTAATAGAATAATATTATTCCATCACAAACATATACCACAGTTTGTTAAGCCATTCCCCAACTGAAGGACATATACTTGATTTCCAATTCTATGTCACCACAAACAGGCTGCTATGAATATTTTTGTACAAGTGATGTTTTTTACCCTTTTTTCATCCAGATGAGGTGCTTTCAAAGGATCCTTGATCCTTTTCCTCTCTCCCTTGAATAATTCCAACTTCCCTTTTGGCTCTAATTTTCATATATGCATATGACTTCCAAATCTACCTTTAACACTATACCTGCATTTTCACAGAGCTGTCCCATTAGCAAGTACTTCGAGTTCATTTGTAGGGTAATAATAACTTTCCCTAGAGTGTTCTAACTCACACATAAAATGATTTTTTTTATTTAATGTAGAATTCAACTCCTTCTCTTCCCCCCCTGAACCTGTTCATCTTCTTAAATGCTTCATTTGTGTTGTTGGCACTACCATTCACTCAATGACCTAGATTTAAATGCCTTCCCAGAGTCATTCTTGACTCTTTCAGTTCCCTTACTCCCAAAATATAGTAAGCTGTTAAAATCAGTCTCATTCTATTCTCTCCTTTCCAGTTCTATTTACAGATCGGTATCACCTCTACTTGTACTATGATAACTACCAACTGTCCCCTCTGCCTCCAGTCTCCATCATGTTCAACTTATCCTTTATGCCACTGCCAAAGTAGTATTTCTAAAATTCAGATTCGTTATACCTAAACAACTTCATTGACTCCCCTTTGCTTACTAAATTAAAAAATAGCTCATATTTAATGAGAACTTTGACATTTGTGCAAAGTTTTACAATTATCTCAACTTAGGTAATTAGTTCGTACAGTGATAAAATGATTTAGAATCAGGAAGACCTGAGTTTGATTCCTGTATCAGATCTTTACTAGCTCTATGACTATGGGAAACTCTAGTTGCCTTGATTTCATTACCTATAATGGTAATAATAATAATAATAATAATAATAATAGCATCTATTTCTGGGGGGGTTGTGAGGATAAAAGAAGAGATCATTTGTAAAGTGTTCTGCAAATGTTAAAGCTTTATATAAGATTAGTTAGTAATATTATTATCATTTGATTCTCAGAGATCAAATTATGTGGTGTGTACTATTATTAACTCAGTTTTCCAGATGGGGAAACTGAGGCTCAGAGAACCTCAAATAAGGAAACTCATCTGAGATTTACCTAGGGTCATATAGCCTGTAAGTTACTAAAATGAGATTTGAACCAAATTAATATTTAATCCACTACACCACAATGTCTTCAGCAAAGAAATAAAAATAGCAAAACAATTAAGTCTTTCTATTATATGAATTCAGCATACATCTCCAGTCTTATTTCATGCCTTCTGTACCTTAGTACACAACATCCCCTTGTGGCTGGAAAATACTGTGTCATACCTCCATTTTCACTTACTGATTTCCTTCAACTCCTTTGAAGACCAATTCAGGAATTACTACCTCCTTAGACTTTTCTAGATCTTCTGAGTCACCATCCTTGATAGAAGTGAAGGTTTGATCTGTGGATGTCTGATTTCATCTTCATATTTCATCTAGTGTGTTATAGTTATTTGTGAATGCATCTCATTCCCCCTATTACATTGCATGCTCCATGAGAGAAGATATTATCTAATTTTTCTCTTTTTGGATCTGGCATATTTTGTTGTTGCTATGTTTAGTGGACTAAGTTTAGTTTAGGGTCTAAATGACCCTATTTGGAGTTTTCTTGGAAAAGATAGTGGAGTGGTTTGCCATTTCCTTCTCCATTCATTTTACAGATAAGGAAGCTGAGGCAAATAGGGTTAAGTGATTTGCCTAGGATCACAAAGCTAAGAAATGTCTGAGCTCAGATTTGAACTCAGGAAGGCAAGTCTTCTTGACTTCAGTTCAAGGCACCATCTAGCTTCCTTATATATATCAGGCAGTGATATAATTTATGAAATCAAATTATGTGCCTCATAGCTATCTCTGTGGGTCCAAAAATTGCAGGAAGTTCCTGAATGTGATTTGGCCTCAAGGCACCATTTAAAAAAATGAAAACATGAAAAATCCTTGAAAATACAATATTATTCATTGCTATCAGATGCTTATTGTTATAGACACAACCCAGTGTGTATATCCAATATGGAATGGGAAAAGCAAGAAAACATTCTACTTCCAAAACTTTACTAACTTTGTGCCCCTGTCAATGGAATCAATCTCTTAAAACCTCGGTTTCTTCATTTGTAAAAATTGAAATAATACCTGGTAAAAATGGGAAAACTACCTATTTTGAAGGGTTGTAAAGGGTCAAGTGATATAATGCATATAAACATCATTGTTTTAGATATACCAGCAATTATTTATATTTTAAATATTAAAAATTTGGGTGAAGATTATTAGTACCATGGGGAAATAATTACAGAAATATATTTGGTTAATTTTCAATTTGACAAATTCCCTTCATAAAGCCCTCCTTCCCAACCCCTCCAAAAATCCTTTTCATTTCCAGCTGGCAGAAAGTACTTGGCATTTGCAGAGTTGTAGTAGTTATGAGAACCTACACCCTTTTATTGTTTTTTCTTTCCAGTTATGTTTCCAACAGGAAAAATAATCCTGCAGTTGGAGGCATGTGGGATTGAGTTGTTTGTTATGTCCCAGTCAGGTGTCAGGAGAGGAAAACCTTGCTCCCCCCTCACTTTTGACATAGTCAGGGGGTTCTCAAATTGCTTTTTGAGCCAGCCTTTAAGTAGTGTCCCTGCTCACTGTGAACTAAAATCATAGGAGACCAAAAGCTATCACCTGCTTACTTGAAATAGGTCACAGCTGTGCACCATGACCTCATCACTATGAGGACACTTGGGCTTCTATTTCAGAGGCACCACCCTTCAATCAAGGGTGTACTTTTATCAGGGGATCTTAGATCTGGAAGGAACCTTATATCAGCTTGTTCAATATGCTCATTTCACAGATAATGAAAAATGGGATCACCAGAGAGAAGAAATTATCTGCTGTAGGTCCCATATCTTTACTTAAAGTAGGGATTAGAAGCCAAATTGCCCAAGTTCTCTCTTTTTTAAAAAAGATTTTATTTATTTTGAGTTTTACAATTTTTCCCCTAATCTTATTTCCCTCACCCCACCCCCCACAGAAGGCAATTTGCCAGTCTTTACATTGTTTCCATGGTATACATTGACCCAAATTGAATGTGATGAGAGAGAAATCATATCCTTAAGGAAGAAATTTAAAGTATAAGAGATAGCAAGATCAGACAATAAGATATTATTTTTTTTCTAAATTAAAGTTAATAGTCCTTGGTCTTTGTTCAAACTCCACAGTTGTTTCCTCTGGATACAGATGGTATTCTCCATTGCAGGCAGCCCAAAATTGTCCCTGATTGTTGCACTGATGGAATGAGCAAGTCCATCAAGGATGATCATCAGCCCCATGTTGCTGTTAGGGTGTACAGTGTTTTTCTGGTTCTGCTCATCTCACTCAGCATCAATTCATGCCAATCCCTCCAGGCTTCCTTGAATTCCCATCCCTCTTGGTTTCTAATAGAACAATAGTGTTCCATGACATACATATACCACAGTTTGTTAAGCCATTCCCCAATTGAAGGACATTTACTTGATTTCCAATTCTTTGCTACCACAAACAGGGCTTCTATGAATATTTTTGTACAAGTGATGTTTTTACCCTTTTTCATCATCTCTTCATGGTACAGACCCAGTAGTGACATTGTTGGATCAAAGAATATGCACATTTTTGTTGCCCTTTGCAAATTGTCCAAGTTCTTAATGAATGTTATTTCCACTAGACCATACCATCCTTTCAAGCCCAGGATTGTAAAATTATAGATCTTAGTTTTAGAGCTGGAAATCACCTCAGGGGTCAAAGAGTACAAAACCTTCATTTTATAGCTATGGAAACTGAAGCATAAAGATCATATAGGTAGGAAGTGCCAGAGCTAGAATTTGAATTCAGGTTTTTGAATATAAGTACAGCTATCTTTAAATCAGGATTTCTTAACTTGGATACTGTATGCTTATTTTTTTAATTTGATAACTATCTTTCAAAATAATTAGTTTCCTTTGTGATACTATATATTTCATTTTATGCATTTAAAAATATTTTTCTGACAAGAAGTTCACAGACTTCACTCAACTGCCAAAGTATCTGCTTTAAATTATGTAGTCGGATAGTTTTCATGGGAGAAAATCTCTTTCAGCTGCCTTTCAAAATGCTCTGTGAAGCAAAAGTAGCCTACATGCTTTGGACAAGAAGCATGGCTATGCATTCACATATAATTATATCACTGTAATGCAAAAAGACCCTTAGAATCCAAAAGATGGGCTCATAGAACTTAGAATTTGAAGGGACCTTAGAAGTTGCCTAATCCAATTCCCTCATATTAAAGATGAGAAAACTGAGATCCAAGGAGATGAAGGAACTTCTGCAAGACCATATAGATACTACACAGAAGAACTGATATTTGATGTCAGATTTAACCCTTTTTTTTTCTTTTTGTAAGGCAATAGGGTTAAGTGATTTGCCCAAGGTCACACAGCTAGGTAATTGTTAAGTGTCTGAGCAATTTGAACTCAGGTCCTCCTGACTCCAGGGCTGGTGCTTTATTCACTGTGCCACCTAGGTGCCCAAGATTTAACACTTTTTCTATCAATCCTGATGCTTTTACCTTATTTTTTAAATTAAATTGAAATAAATTTAACAGAGATTCACTTTCTTCTCTCCCTCCCACCACCACCACCACTCTAAAAGAAAAAGAAAAGGAAAACATAACAGATACACATAGTAATTTCCTCATTGGCTATATTCAAAAAAATAGACCTTATTCTGTACCTTGAATTCATTTTAGAAGTCTTTCATTTTGGCAGATGAGGAAACTGAGATCCTGGAAAATGAAATGACTTGTTTCTTTGGGTCTCAGAATTCTCCATAACATGAACAGGATGGACTAAAAAATCTTTGAGGTTCTTTCTGTTGTTGATATTTTATTATTCTAATAACCTCATGTTACAGATGAAAGGACAGAGACACAGTGAGTCAGTCAGTCAGTTCAATCCATGACTCATTAAAGGTCACATTGTTGGGTCTAAGATTCCAGGCAGACTCCAAGCCCCCAGGTTCCATTTGGTAGGATGGAATAAATTTGCCCTATCTATATTTGCACTTGTCTTAGTTACATACTCTAAATTTCCTAAAATTTTCTGTATGTATACTATTTTGTGCTCTGGTTTCCAATTAGATGTTAAGTTCTTAGAGGGTAAAGACTTTTCTATTTCTTTTTTATTGACCTGGGTACAATTTGGGTACTTAAAACTTAAGAAATGTTGATTTGACTGATGTAAAAATGACCTAACGTATCGTGAAATGAATAAGATCATTAAAAAAATCCAGAAACATTTCTTATTCCAATGTAATACATGTATATTTATTTCAGTTCCAGTTTGGAAATTCAGATACTATAAATTTTCATTACTGCCCAGGAGAATGGAAAATGATCAAGTATAAAGTATGCTGAGGGGCAGCTAGGTGGTGCAGTGGATAGAGCACCAGCCCTGAAGTCAGGAGTACCTGAGTTCAAATCCAACCTCAGACACTTAATAATTACCTAGCTGTCTGACCTTGGGCAAGCCATTTAACCCTATTTGCCTTGCAAAAAACTAAAAAACAAAACAAAAATCAAAGTGTATTGAGCTGGCTATAAAGGAGAAGTAATAAAGCAGCTAACATGATAAAAAAAAATTGGTTTTAAAAATCTAGCTTTGATTTATTCAAGTGGTAATCACTGATACCAGTTACATAATAGCAGTGAAGATGATAATTAAATATTACTCCCATCATTGTCTCCTTTAATATTTTCTCTGGCTAGTCCTTTTTTCTGCCTGTCTTTCTTTATGTTTCTCTGTCTCTCTCTTTCCTGCCCTCTTTCCCTCTCTTTGTGCTGTCTGCAAACATGTATGTCTCCTCTTAAAAAATCAGAACCAGAATCCTCACTACCTTTTTTCTTCCCTGTCTAGCCAACACCTTAAGAACAAAACAAAACAAAACAAAATTAACTCTATTCCTTACCCCAATTTCCTCTCCTTTCACTTCTCTGTTTATAATCTGGCTTTTGAACTCATACTCACTCACCCTAATCAATTGCCAAATCTTATTCTTTCTTCATACTATATCTCTTGCATTTGTTCCCTTCTTCCTACTCACACAGTTGATATCTTTATTCTGACTTTTCAGCTACCTCTGTGTTTTAGCCTCCCCCAATAGATCACAAGATGCTCTAGGTTAGGGATTTAACTTCCTTTAGTTTCCTCATCTATAAAATTAGGGAATCAAATTCTGATGTCCCTTTCCAGCTTTAAATCTACAATATAATCACTTATGTGGTAAAATAGAGAAAACAGGGACAATAGTTATAGAAAAATTTAGAAAGGTAAATTGGGCTCAGATTGTAGAAGGTTTAGGGACAGCTAGGTAGTGCAGTGGATAGAGCACTGACCCTGGTGTCAGGAGGATCTGAGTTCAAATCCAATCTCAGACACTTAGTAATTGCCTGCCTGTGTGACTTTGGGCAAGTCACTTAACCCCATTGCCATAAATAAAATGAAAAAAGGAGTTTTGGCTTTTTAATATAATTAATGATAAACATTAGAGGTTCCTAATAAGTGAGTGACATAATGAAAATTGTTTGTTAAGAAGATTAATCTGGTGGTAGTATGCAGGACTCATTAAAGAGGGTCCAGAATGGAAGCAGGGAAATAAGTCTTGGAGGATTGTAATCCAGGTGTGAAGTCATGAAGATTTAGACTAGAATGAGAACAGAAAAGAAGTGATTACTAATAGAGACATTGTAAATGAAGAATCATTCTCTAAACTCTCCCCTCTTCCTTACTTTCCTATTACTGTTGAGGATTCCATCATCCGGGTAGTCCTTTATAATATTCTCCCTTCTCTCCTCTATCACTGCCATTACCCTTGTGTAGGCCTTCATCATCTCACTTGAACCATTACAATGACCTTTTGGACGCTGAGAATTTTTCTTTTGGGTCAATTGTGGTTTAGTGACTTGCCCAAAGTCACACAGCTTGTAGATATCAAATATCTGAGTTCAAATTTGACCTCAGGCACAGCTAGTAAGCTGTGTGACCTTGGTCAAGTCACTTAACTCTGCCTGATATCCAGAGCCATCTCCAATTGTCTGGATCCATATCTGAGCATTGGACCCAGATGACTTTGAAGGGTAAAGTGAGACTGGTGACTTAATATAGTACCCCCTCCCTCAAATCTAGTTCATGAGCATGTCATGCCATCATCTCCCTGATGCCATGATCTTTTTCAAGAATGAAGTACAAACAACAACAGTATCTAAGATAGAATTTGAACTTAGTTTCTCCTAACACCAACTGGAATACTCTATCCACTACTCCACCTAACTGCTCCTCTTTCTGGGCATTTTCAGAAGTGTCCTTCATACACAGAATTCTCTCCCTCTTCATCTCTTCCTCCTGATTTCTGATTTTTTAAAGACCCTGAAGAAATTCTGCCTTCTATAAGAAGCCTTCCCCAATCTACCTTAATACTAGCGTCTGTCCTCTGTTGATCAACTCCAATTTATCCTGTATAGCTCTTGTCTAATATACACTTGTCTGCGGGTTGTCTCTTCCATTAGACTGTGAACTCCTTGAGAGCAGGGACTGCATTTTGCCTTTTTTTGTATCCCCCAAAACTTAACACAGTGTGTTGGGTCCATGTGCTCAGTAAATATTTAGTGTTTGACTTGTTCACTGACTAGAGAAGGGAGTGGCCAAGAGTGGATTCAAAGATTGATCTAGAGAGAAAAAAAGAAACTAATAAACTGGATCTTAATATTTATTTTGTTTTATTTTAAAAATAAAAATGTTAAAATTACCTTACATTATCTTTTTTAAGGTTTTTTTTTTTGCAAGGCATTTTTGCCTTACATTATCTTAAAAAAAAAAAAGAGTACTATAGAAGTCAGCAACTACACCTTGCCTGGACCTCCGTCTAGAAAAATCTACTTGCAGTTGGGTAAGTAGATATTTGGTGCCCTCTAATGGAGACAGTGTTGATTACAAGGAAATGTCAAGAAAATTTAATTATTTAGGCAATTATTGAATTATTTAGAAATAATGATTTTACACGAACAGAATCCATTTGGGTCGGGGAGTAAGGGCAGAATCTACAGGATCTATAAACTACAGGGAAGATATTCAGAGCCTCTGTAAGCCAGTGGAATTTTTAAAGAGGTTTGGGAAAAGAGGTTGGATTAGGGCTGCTAATCTATCTGGTATATTCTAATCTATATGGTATATTCTTTGACTTATTTCCTGGATACCAATAGAAAAATAAATAGGTCCGTGTTTAGTGAAAGTTACAAAGTTGGTAAGGAGAGGGCAGATAGAGTCCTACTTAAAGGATGGTTTTAATGCAAGAAGGTAAGGAGTTCAGCATTTGATAGGATAAAAAATTGGTCAGTTTCCCATTCTTATGCTTTGATCAGAGTAGAAGTTTGTGAAAAAAAATCTTAATTTCAAAACAATTCTCTTCCTTTACATATGGGCAATAAATAAAGTTCAATTAAATTAAATAAATTTCAAGAGCCTGCTATGCATATTATACTTTTTTAAGTCCCCTTTTAAAACTTTTATGCATTTCCTAAGTGCTTTCAAAAATTCTACTGGGTATCCTGAGTATTTTCTTTATTTAAACTCTGTTAATCCTGCACTTAGGTATACTTTAAGAATTTGTTAATATAATATCATTATTCCAAAATACAAAATATATAATCACTGGCAATTTTTAGAAACAATTACTTCTATGAAAGTCATTACTAGGTCACAATAGACAGTTGTCTATAGCAATGAACTATAAAATCATTTGTTAATGAAAATACAAGGCTCTTTCCATTTCTTTCATGGTAGTCAACAAACCTTAGAATAATTGAATACTAGAGTTGGAAAGGATTTTGAATTTGAATTTGAAATCATATAATTAAATGACATTTTACAAGTGATAGAGCTGAGGCCTTAAGATGCTATATGACTTAACTAATGTTATATGACTAGTTAGAGAGGAACACAACTGGAGCTAGCATAAAGATCCTCTAATACTTCACTAAAGCATGCTGCATCTCCTTAATACTTCCGCATCTCTTCTTTCCTGAATTTTTGAATCTGTATTTCATGGAAGACCCAGTCAGATTGAGAAATAAGAGTTATTGATTAAATATATCTTTGAAGGAGGAGTAGTTGAAGATCAAGGAACTTTAACAGCCATAATGGTATACATTTGACCCCTTGTCATCTTGTTAGATGCCATAGCTAACTAAGCATGGTGGAGCTAAAATTCTATTTAATTCAAACAAACAAGAGTTTATTAAATAATACATGAAGGCTCCATGTTAGGTCAGAAAGGACTTAGGGGGTGGCTAGGTGGCGTAGTGGATAAAGCCCCGGCCCTGTAGTCAGAAGTACCTGGGTTCAAATCCAGTCTCAGACACTTAATAATTACCTAGCTGTGTGGCCTTGGGTAAGCCACTTAACTCCATTTGCCTTGCAAAAAAACCTAAAAAAAGAAAAAGAAAGGACCTTCAAAATCACTTTTTTTAAATTTACAGCTTTAACACCTTTTACAGATTAAGAAACCAAGACATTAAAAGCTTAAATGATTTTATATAAAGATACACAAATTGAAAAATAGCAGAACTAAAGCTTGAATCTAGGTCTTATAACTTTTAGAATTTTCCAGAGTATCTTGACAGCCTCTACCCTTCTTCATAATCTATTTGCATGAAATTAATTGTGTCCTTTTCTGCATTTACATATTATTGGATCTTACCCAAGGCATACTGGCACAATGGACAGAGCACTGGATTTGGTAATTAGAAGATCTAAAATTGATTTCTACATTCTTATTATCTGTGTGACCTTGAATGAGTCACTTCAATTTTGTGAACCTTGGATTTCATATCTATAAAATAAGAAGGATTATATATTTGCATACATATCTCACAGAGCTGTTATGAGTTGAGATATAACTAAAGCTGAGTCACTGGAACTTTACCCTATTCATTCATTCATTTATTTATTTGTTTATTCATTCATTCATTCATTCATGTATATATTAGGTTGCTGATGTTGTTGCTCCTGCTGTTGTTGATGGTGTTCTTGTTATTTTGAAGAATTTCTATCTCTCTAAGCTGGAAGTACAGTGGCCACTCATAGGTCTGGATTATAAAATAATTTGTTAATGAAATGATTACAAGGAAATGTCAAACTTTTAAAAATCATTTAGACAATTCTTGAATTATTTAGAAATAATGAGTTTCATATTAACAGAATCTATATGGGAAGGGGAGTAAGGGCAAAATCTGAATGGATCCTGCTCTATTTTTTTGGATCTAGACTGATTGACACCTCTTGCTAGATCCCTCCTTTCTAGGACTCACCATATTGGTTCTGGACTTAGTGCAGAAACCCAATCAACTTTAGTCTGACTACAGCTTAGCATTCCTAAATGCAAAAATACATCACTCTCAGACTCTCCCAAAAATTGGGGATTATAGATGTGATCTACTATACCAAGCATTTTGCTACATTTAGAGTAATGCATGGTATTAGGGCACATTTCTTATTTCCAAGCCCCAATCATATCAACACTGTCTCCTTCAACAACAGAGACAATTCCTAGAATCTGAAGGCACACTTCCAGTATCCCCCTTCTAGTACCAGACAGTTCTTCAGTAGCATTGAAACCTTGTGTGTCCTTAGGTAGGTTTATTACTCTCCAGATGTCACCTCAACTAGCCTCCTCCTCCTTCCTGCCTCTTATCCCAGGTGCAACAACTGGTTGGCTTTGGAAATTGTAAACTGTAGAGTGCTATAGCAATGTGAACTAGTATTAGTGTAATTCTGGGAAGTGAGAGAGAGGTGGGAGAGTCCTAAATTATACCCCATCTACCCTTAATTTATTTCCTGCAAGATTCCTAAGGTCTTTTCTTCTTTAGTTGGCTAACTTAAAAACTTCAAAGAATCTCCCTTAATTCTGTTATGAAATATATTAATTTCAAAGCTCTCTGGGAGTCTCATGATCAACAAAAGATAAATACCAATTAAGTAAGTCTTGGGCTTCTTCAGTGACTGTACCTCTCACCTCTGTGATAATAAGGGCTATCTTCCAAAGCTCCAGTGGGGACACTTCAGCTCAAAAAATATATTTCTTCTGAATCCAAATGTGACCATGGGGAAAATACCAAACTATGTTTTCACCTCTCTGGCTAAGCAGTAAAATCCATTGTGTTTTTTGTTATATCATTCTGCTCTTCTAATTTGGATATCAAAATGCTGATACTGCCAAACTACGAGCCTTTTCCAAATACTATGTCAATAGATAGAGAATTGAAAACATAATAACATGAGTAGAAATAAGAAACACTTCTACAGGCAACTTGCCTGGGTCATAAGAGGGTAAAGAAGTAGATTATGGATTATTGTCATATACTTTTTTTTAATGCCTCTTTGTAATGCTTCCTACAGACCACTAGGCAATTCATTTAAAAAAAAAAAAGAGCTTCATTAATCAGATTTTACTAAGAAATGTTTAGGGTAGTACAGAGAAAAGATAGGGGAAACCCAGTCAGGTAAACATTTCATATCTTGAAATAAATCTGCTTTAAGGTATTGGAAGGAAGGAAGGTGGGTGGGGAAAGTTACCCCAGTTTTCCTTTCACTGACATTTAAATCTTTAATCCTTCATTAAGCCCAGTAATATGTATGCTTTCAAATCAAAAATATTTTTCTTAGTTGCCTGGTTTTATATCTATATTGAAATTCATTAGTAGAAAAAATATTTTATCCCAAGAAGCTGTAGTTCTGTGAAAACTTTGTATTTGTAATGCAAAGCTGTTGTTCAATTGTACCCTGTTTTTCCTGACCCCAGATGGAATTTTCATGGCAAAGATACTGGAGTGGTTTGCCATTTTCCTTCTCTATCTCATTTTACAGATGAGGAAACTGTGGCAAACAGAGTTAAGTGACTTGCCCAGGGTCGCACAGCTAGTAAATATCTGAGGACAGATTTGAACTCAGTAAGATGAGTCTTCCTTACTCCAAGCTCAGTGTTCTATCTATTGCACCACTTAGCTGCCCTTGGAGCCCTAAGAGCCTTTGAAACCCTATGTTCAAATCTCAATTCTTATACTTAGTACAATGGAGAAGTTTCAGGGGCTGGATGAGTGGGCTCTAATTTCTTTTTTTGGTGTCTAGATTGCTGGCATTGGAGTCAAATCCTGCCTCAGATACTTGCTAGGATTGTGTCACTTAATTTCTCTCTTATACTTTTTTCATCTAGAAAATGGTCATAATAGAAGTATTTACCTCACAGAGTTGTTATGAGTAGCTAATTAAATAACATATGCAAAATGCTTTGCAATCCTTAAAGTTCATATTAATGCTACCTATTATTGTTATTGTTGTTATTTTTAAAATCCTGTGACGTGGAGTAATTCATTTAGAGATATAAAGAGAGTAAGATATGAAGGGAGTAAGCATAAATTAAATTAAGAAAGATTATAATCATGTCATGTCATTGTATTTTGAAGTCACAGTTAACTGAATATTTGGCCTATAATTTAATGAATTGCTTTACATGATTTGGTATCTTTCAGAGTTTAAATTCAGTGTAATTCAACATAAATCTTAAAGGCCCAGGATTTAAAAGTAATTAATCTGATTCAAAAGGAAATTAAGTTAAAGACAAAAAAGGATTTTGGCAAAAGTCTTAAACATGTTGATTATTATAATTAATTTAAAGGTAGCATATCTTTCTGGACCCAAGACCATGTGAAATCACTATAGTTTTGAAATCAATGGGAGAAATGACATGGGTAGAAAGAGGAACAGAAATTACTGCAGGTAAATGATAAGAAAGGGATTTATTTGAGAGGGACTAAATTTAAAACCACTTAGATTTTTTTTCTTGCTTACTGGTGCACTGGAATAACTCCTACAAGAAACAAATATATAGAAATATCTATATGCATGTATTACTAGCTATAGTATATATTCTTTAGCATATATTAGTTTTTTCTTCTCCTTGCCCTAGAATAATAAATTCCTTCAAATTATAAAATACACATATATGTCTGAATAGACCCATATATTATTGGCTTTTAGTATACATTATTTAGTATAAGTTTTTTCTTACTCTAGAACAATGAACTCTTCCAAAGAACAAATACATACCTGTATACATTTATAAGCATATTATTAGTTTTTCAGTATATATATATTAATTTTTTTGCTTACTCATAAACTGGAATAATAAACTCCTCCAATAACAAATACACACATATATAAGTGTGTACATATGTGAATCCTATTAGATTTTAGTGTACAGGATTTAGCATATATTTTTGCCTACTCATACACTAGAATAATGAGCTCCTCTAAGAACATATATATATATATATATATATATATGTGTATACTCATATGTACAGCATTAGTTTGTAATACATATTATTTTTTCTTGCTTGCTTATGCTTTAGAATAATGAACTCCTATAAAGAACAAATATATACACACATATATGTACACATATATGCATGTACATATTACCCACAATTTTTCCCTAATATAGCATGATTATGGGGGGAATTGAAATCCTGCTTGATGAAGTGGAAAGCTTAACATAAGACATTAAGTATCATTTTGTAGATATCTCTGAGATATGGTGTGTTGGGAGCCACAAATGAACCTTTGCAATATCTTGTTCAAAAGAAAAAGAATAGGGGTGGCTAGGTGGCGCAGTGGATAAAGTACTGGCCTTGGAGTCAGGAGTACCTGGGTTCAAATTCAGTCTCAGACACTTAATAATTACCTAGCTGTGTGGCCTTGGGCAAGCCACTTAACCCCATCTGCCTTGCAAAAAAAAGAAAAAGAATAGTTAGAAGTAATGGCAGAGGATCCCAGAGGGTTTTCTTTTTTTAATCTCATGAATTCAAGAGTCAAAGATAATGGAGAATATTTAATATTTAGGGACATTCATTGTGTCATTAGTAATTCCCTGGACAAAGGAGGATGTGTTGCTATATCTTTTTATCATGTAAAATTCCTGTTCATGTCTTCATAAATTTTTCTCTAAGTAGTCATCAGAAGCACTGGAGACATTCCTTAAGCACAAGACTTGGCTATGACACTCTTCTATTCAGTAAATAGGGCATTCCATCTCTTATCTCTGTACCTTTTGACCAAATTGCCCCAGGTCTGGAATGTATTCCCCCTTCACCTTTGCTTCTTGAATCTCCAGTTTATTTCAAAGCTCAATTCTAGCATCATCCCCTACATGATCCCTATCCTGATCCACTCAACTGTATTAATATCTCCCTCCTAAATTTACCTTGTATTCATGAATGTATATTTTGTACACATTTATGTGTATACAGGATATCTTCTATGATAAAATGTTTTGAAGGTAGAGACTACTTCATTTTTGTCCTTGTATTCCATTTATGTTGACTGTGATACTAGGAGAACTGATGTATTACTCCAGCTGTCTATTTTTTTGTCTCATTCTTAATACATGTCTGATTTATCTTCTTTCATTATTGTGCATGATTTGTCTATGACTTCTCACTTGCCAGTGATTGCCTGTCAAGATTATTTTTGTTGCCCTTTGGGTTATTTGTAATTTTGTTTCTTCAAAGAGCAGGGAATATTTTATGATTTGCTGCCACATACTATCACATGGAAAACATCGCTGTTGTTATCTAGGCTCTTGCAATAAAGAACAGTTTGGGATTACTGAGTGCACTATGCAGTTCCATAAATTTGATGGAGCATCATCTCTTCCTTTTATTCAATTCTGTGCCTAACTCATTATTCATGAGTGTCATTTTGGTAGTGTGATGGAAAGTGTGATGGAAAGAATGTTCTATTTCGAGTAAGAGGAAGTCGAGATTTAAGTCCTGATCCTATATGCCTATGTGCAAATCTGAGAAAATTTAGAAGTGTGGTGCTGGCTTCAAATAATCCAATTTTATTAACAAAGGGAACCACCTGGAGCACTCCACTGTCAATAGACAATCTTTTTATTTGGACTTTGATAGGAAAATTTCCAAGATTAATGTGTACCTTAGTGAGTATTTATTTCTCCATGGATTCTGCAACACACTTTTAAAATCTAGAGTTGCGTATCTGAATCTTTAGTGTCTCTCAATAGTAAATAAGCATTTGCTAAATACTTACTATGTGACAGACACTGTGTTAAGAACTGGATATAGAAGGAAAGACAAAAGACAGAACTTACCCTCAAGAATCTCACAGTTTGTTTACTTGTCAGATTTATGGAATGGTAAACAGTTTGTGACCAAGGAAGAGATGGAGAATATCATTAAAAACAAATTAGATAATTTTGATTACATTAAATTAAAAACAAACAAAACCATTGTAACCAAGATCAAAAGTAATGTAGTAAATTGGGAAACAATTTTTATAACTAGTCTATATGACAAAGGACTCATTTCTAAAATATATGGAGAATGGCGTCAAATTTATTAAAACAAAAAAGCTATTCCCCAATTGACAAATGGTCAAAGGATATGCAAAGGCAATTTACAGATTGAGGAAGAAATCAAAGCTATCCATAGTCATATGAAAAATTGCTCTAAATCATTACTGATTGGAAAAATGCAAATTAAAGTGGCTCTGAGATACCATCTCACATCTATCAGATTGGCCAATATGACCAGAAAGGACAATGTTCAATGTTGGAAGGGATGTGGGAAATCTGGGACACTAATAAATTGTTGGTGGAGCTGCAAACTCATCCAACCTTTCTGGAGAGCAATCTGGAACTATGCCCAAAAGGCAATAAAAATGTGTATACCCTTTGATCCAGCAATATTACTACTATATACCCTGAAGAGATCTTGGAAAAGGGTAAAAATATCACTTGTACAAAAAAATATTCATAGCAGCCCTGTTTGTGGCAGCAAAGAATTGAAAATCAAGTGAATGACCATCAATTGGGGAATGGCTGAACAAATTGTGATATATGTATGTTATGGAGCAGTGTTATTCCATTAGAATCAAGAATGATGGGATTTCAGAGAAGCCTGGAAAGACTTGCATGAACTGATGTTGAGTGAGATGAGCAGAACAAGAAGAACATTGTGCATCCTAATAGCAACATGGGGGTGATGGTAAACTTTAATGGATGTGCTCATTCCATTAATGCAATAATCAGGGATAATTTTAGAGCAACTTCGATGGAGAATACCATCTGTACCCAGAGAAAGAACTGTGAAGTTTAACAAAGACTAGTCTATTACCTTCAAGTTTTTTTAAAAAGTGTCTTTTGTACTATATAATTTTGCTATCTCTAATGTTTTATTTTCTCCTGAAGGACATGATTTCTCTCCCAACACATTCAATTTCCATCAATGTATAGCATTGAATCAATGTAAAGAATATCAGACTAATTCTGTGGGGGATGGGGGAAGGGAAGGAAGGGTGGAGGAAAAATTATAAAATTCAAAACCCCACAGAAAATGATAGGTAGATGGCGACTAGGTGGAGTAGTAGATAAAGCACTGTCCTTGGAGTCAGGAGTACCTGGGTTCAAATCCGGTCTCAGACATTTAATAATTACCTAGCTGTGTGGCCTTGAGCGAGCCACTTAACCTCATTTGCCTCGCAAAAACAAACCTAAAAAAAAAAAAAGAAAGATAACGTGTATACACACACACACACACACACACACACACACACACACACACACACACACACATTTAATAGGGAGAGAGCAAGTAGGAAAAAGCCTGCATGAAGAGGATGGTACTTGAGGAAGGAAGGCAAAGGATCAAGCACCTACTATTTGCCAGACAATGTGGAAAGCACTTGATAAATATGAATTCATTTAATCCTCACATTAACCTGTGAAAAAAAGTGTTTTTATGATCACCTTTTTCTAGGGAGAAAACTGAGACACAAAGTGATTATGGGACTTATTCAGGATCCCACAGCTAGTAAGTTTCTGAGGTTGGATTTGACCTAAGTACTTCCCAACTTGGAAGCCAAGGCTTTGTGCACCAATTAGCTGAACTGAGTTTTGAAAAAAATAAGATATTCTAAGGAGCAGAGATGAAAAGGAATGTCAAAATTTGGTAACTGATTAGATATATGGGGTGAGTGAAAGGGAGAAGCCAAGCATACTGCTAAGGGTACAAATCTGGGGAGACTTAAAAGATGGCAATGATGTCAACAGAAGTTGATAGGAGGGAGAAGTTTGTAGGAAAGATAAGTCCAGTTTTTGACATTTTGAATTTGAGATCTCTGGTTTATCTGACTTGAATTGTATAAGAGGCAATTTTTGATTCAGGACTGAAGTTCAGGAGAAACTTGGGCTGGATATGTATGACAGTACTATGGGAACTGATGAAAAGGAAGAAGTGAAGAGAGCCTAGGACAGGAACTTAGAGTGTGATATATTGATGAATCAATAAAATAGAGCAAGAAAAAACATTCAGAAGAATAGTAAGAAAGAATAGTAAGTTTCATGAGAAGAAAGCATCCAAGAGGAGAGATCAGTCACAGTGTCAAATATAGCAGATGATTAGAATGATGAAGACTGAGAAAAGGCCATCAGTTTGGGTAATGGAGACCTTTGGTAACTATGGAGAGAACAGCTTCATTTGATGCCAGACTGCAAAGGACTGAGGAGTAAATAAGAAGAGAGGAATGCTGCTAAAGTAGATAGATTTTGCAAGGAGTTTGCAAGCAAATAGGAGGAGAGATTATAGGAAAATTGCTTGACAGAATGATGAGGTCTAGTAAAGGTTTTTAAAGCATATCTGTAGCCTATAATGAAAGAACTAGTAAATAAGGAGACATTGAAGGTTTGAGATTGGGGGTGGGAAAAGTGCAACGGGGAGTGGAATCTTTTAGATGAGAGGGAATGCAGTGGGTAGAGCACCAGTCCTAAAGACAGAAGTACCTGAATTCAAATCTGACCTCAGACACTTACCACTTTACTAGCTGTGTGACCTTGGGCAAGTCTCTAAACCTTGATTGCTTCAAATCCAGGGGCATCTCCAGTTGTCCTGATCCATATCTGACCACTGGACCTAGATGATTCTGGAAAAGGAGACTGGTGATTTAACACAGTGCCCCCTCCCCCCCATCCAAATTCTAGTCCATGTCATGGCATCACCACCCTGACATCATTGTCATCTTCAAGAATGAACAAACACCACCAGCAGCAGCAGCAGCAGCATCATTGAAAAAGAGAAAAAGGAGGTATGAGAAGTTTGAAGGGGAAGGAATTTGAGAGAGAAAATGTCTAGGAGTAAGGGAAATTTCTTTATTATGGAATAGGAAGTCCTAAGGCACAGAGAAGGAGGCGTAGTTCTTGGAGTGAGATATAGGGATGATGAGAGAACAGGAGTGATTAATATAGTGTGAACAAAACTTCCACCAAAGTATACCTCAAGTCAATTTAACAGTTGAAAGGGTGCTTAGAGGCTACTCCTGTGATAGTAAAACAAAACAAAGGCTTGCCTTCTAATTGTTTCAATAGGCTCTCCAGATATACCTTTGCTTTGAAAGTTTTTAGATGCTCCTTTTGTGGGAAAATGTCTCCCACCTCCTTCACTTCTTCCTGAGTTCCCCCCTTCCATACTTTATCCCTTCCCATCCTACCTGAGCCATTGTGCCTTTCTTTGCTTGGACAAGCCAGAGGTGAAGTTTCACATCACACCTCTGAATGACTGGCAAGACTATTTAATGACTATAGTAACATCTTCCCCTCTCCTCCCGCCCCCCCCCCCCCCCCCCCCCCCGAGGCCTAGACCCTGTGACTTAGAGAAATAGCATTAAATGTGTTGGTTAACCTAATTCAGTTTTGCTCATTCTTAAGGCCAAAGTGCCTGTTAATTTTTGCCCCCTATTAGGTAGGACAAACTCTGGGAAGAGGAACACATATTTATTTCAATAAATCAAAACTTCAAACTCTTCATTAGGGGGAAGTGTTCTCAATAGGGATAGGGAGAGGATAGGGGAAAGAGTGGGTGGCAGAAGAACAGTGAAAGCTGACAGAATTCGTAGGGTGTTTCAGAGGACATACTAGCTTGCTGGTGTAGTTGTAAAAAAGCTGGAGTTGATTCCAGGTTTTCCTGACTCTAAGGCTGGCTCTCTATCCCCGGGCCATTTCATCTCTCAACTTGTTTAAGTATTACAGCTATTTGTTGTTCTTCTAATTTGATATTTACTTGACCTTTACTTTCTGCAAGCAGCACTAAATGGATTCCAAAAAAACACTCTGACTAGTCATTTTCTGCTGTTTTTTTTTTTAATTACAGTCATCCTCTCTACATCTTGGGGGTTAGAAGCACAGTGTTTTCCAAAATCTGTAAAATTAGCATAAATCTTTTTGTCCCTTCCTTCATATGAGGGAAGAAGACTGAACTTTTTTTTTCTTTTTCTTTTATGGGATATTTACAATAACATTGTAAAATTTGGATTATTTGATCCTAGGTTGCATTATACATAAATTTTATGCATATCTGAATTTCTCAACTTTTTCTGTGTTTGTTTGTTGGCCTTTTCAGGTTTTCTGAAGTTTCTGCAATACTCCCCACAAATTCTCATTTAATTTCTTCTGTCAATCTGTGATATATAGAAACTGCAATGAGAAAAGACAACATGTGGAAAGGGTAACCATTTCACTCAATAGTTACTATATTTTGTACCTTCCAATTCTCTTCTTCAAAAAAGTATTCATGATGAACTTTTGGGTAAAAGTAAAAGAAAGAAATAGAAGTGATATCAATTGGAAGAGACCTCAAATTCCATTCACAAGTGGAAGGAATGCTCAAAGGTAGACATTTGATCTCTGCTTGAGGATCTTCAAGGAGGGGAAACTGGCTATCTCTTGAGAGAGAGGCCATATTGTTGTAGTTATCAGGATAAAGATGATGTTTTCCTGAAACATCACATAATAGCAAAGAAACAAGATAATGTAATTATATTGAAAGTTTCATTCTGGCCTTGGGCAAGCCACTTAACCCCATTGCCTTGCAAAACAAAAAAACCCCAAACAAAAAAGAAAGTTTAATTCTGCTATAAACAGAAAATTCAATAAATTCTTGGCTTGCTGACAGTTTTATCTCTCTGAAGTCAGAGAAAGTGATGATTTAATCTGTTATTTTGGATGAATTATGAAGTGGGAAATGAATAAGTGTTTATGTAGCAGCTACTATATGCTAGGCAATGTGCTAAACATTTTTACAAATATCTCAATTGATCTTCACAATTACCCTTTAAGAAGATTATTCCCATTTCACAGTTGAGGAAACTGAAGTGAGGAGTTAATTTGTCCACGATCAAGCAACTACTAAGTGTCTGCAATTGGATTTGAATCCAGTGTTTCCTGTTTCCTGGCTCAGAGCTCTATCCACTATATCACTAGTTGTACTGTAAATAGAAATAGAATATGTTGGTAAAGTTAAAGTATTGTCTATATGGGGAGAAAGGGACAGTGTCATTGTAGAGTTCATAACTGACAAGAATGGGAAGACTGTGACATAATAGCAAGATCCTAGATTTATGACTTTACTATTAATACTCAGTTAAAGTTTGATGTTGAGATGAAATGAGGGACAAATGAGCATTTAAATAATTAACAAGAGGAGGCATATTTTGCCCTAACACAGGATTCAGGGCAACACAGGATACTTTGAACATGGTCCCCTCTTGCTTCTTCATTTGGAAACTCATTTGGTCATTGGGCAAGATATGGTAAAGAACATAGATTCATTTGGGCTTCAGAAATTCACCAAGTCAGAGTAATCATGACTACATATGAATGCAATTTTTTAATGCCCTTAAGTGATGAGGAAGCTGCAAAAGGGAAAAACTAACTGGTTGTCAAAGGAGGGTGGGAAGGTGGGGATGGCTAAGACATTTTGTGGGAACCATTGGTAGATGTTAATCTAATCACAGTCTAATAAAGCCTTTGCACCTTAAAATGTTTTTATCATAATATTTTTATTTAGTCACTAAAAACTATGACCTTAGCCTTTCTGACTGTTATTTCCCAAATTCTAATTATTATTATAGATGATGAACAGCAAGTGATCTAAATCACTCTCTAAACCTTATTCTCTCCCTCTCCAAGAAAAAAAACAAAAGGAAACTTATAAGGAAGTATCAAATTCTGTTTCCTGAGAGTCCATCTGGGTGGAAGACCAAATATGGTTATTTACCAGTAATTTTCAAAAAAATTACTAAACTTTTTCCTTAGATTCTTCCTTGTACTTCCTTATAACTCACGAGTCCCATTATTTCTTCCCTAGCTCTATCAAACAGCTAGATAGTACAAGTAGATAGAGTTTTGGAACTGGCTCAAGAAGTACTGAGTTCAACAGTCTTAGATACTTTAGATATTTAGATACTAATTGTGCAATTGTGGGCAAGTCACTTTGCTATTGTCTGTCTCTGCAGAGTCCTGATCCTTAAAAAGGGGATAACAATAGGAGCAACCTCCAAGGGTGTTGCAAGGATAAAATGAGGTAATAGAATGCTATATACATGAGGTTATTATTTTTAGAAACTATCTTGTTTGCTTCTAGGGTGCTAAATCTGGATTGACTCAGTTTTCCATCCCTTAGCACCCTAATTCTTAGTAGTAACTAAATGAAAAGAGAAATGTTTATGATCTGAGCTATCCTAGACTCCTATTTTCAGCATTTTTGACTGGGAAGGATATACTATGGAAGACAATTACAGAAAGCAGATGTACCTGTCTATGTCCCTATACTTGAAAAAGCTTTCTGTTGCTGCTACCCCACCAGGTGAATCTTTGGAAAGTACCCTAAGATTGGGGGTGTCAGGCCTGTGGTTCAGTGAAGTGCTAATCCTTTGAGATTATAAAAGTACTATAGCTATCATATTAGGAAGGCTAGGACTTAAAGAGTTGAGCCTAATGAAAAGTATGCAAGGTGGGGGGCAATTAAAAAAGTACTTTTACCCATGTTTGAGAAAAAGATTAAGAATGGGAAAAACCCAGTTGCTTGGGGGAGAATGCTGACTTTAACCTCTGTCAAGGCAAATTATTTTCATACCAAAAAGAATGGAACATACTTGGTTAAAAAGGAACCAAAAAAAAAATTAAAAAGGAACCAAATTTCAACATACAGGAATACTGAGAACATTTAGCAATATTAAATGACTTTGTTTCCTAGAATGGAAGAAATTTACATTGGATGAAAGAACTTGAAGATAAATCCATTGTTTGTAACTTTAGAGTAATCTTGACAAAGGATGTGTGCTAGAAGACTGGAAAAAGACAAAATGTTCTGAATCTAAGAGGGGGAAAGGGTAGATTCTGCAAATTATCATCTGATAACCTTGATACCAATTCCATGCAAAATTCTAGAATAGAGTTGATGAAGTCAGAAAACCTAGTAGCCAGTGGAGATACTAGAGTGTTTGACATTTCCTTTTCCATCTCATTTTATAGATTAGGAAACTAAGGCAAATAGGGTTAAGTGACTTGCCTAGGGTCACACATTTGCTAAGTTTGATGTCAGATTTGAACTAAGCCAGATGTGTGTTCCTAAATACAGACTCTGCTCTGTGTCACCTACCTATTCCTCATCTTTATAGAAGGAAAAGACAAGTAAAGTCAGCTGAGCCTTGAGGGCAGCTTTAGATTCCAGGAGCCCTCTTTCATTTAAATCTGATTCACTTGCAAGTCATGGTGTCACATTCCTGAAATTTTAGTCCTTTTTGAGAAGGACCAACAACAACCTGTGAGCCTAGCAGCTGCCCCACTTAGGGACTCAACTGGCCAGTGCCTTTTAGGAAGGTAAATTTTGATTGCTGAAACCTCACAAGATATCTTGGAATTTACAAGCCTGATTTCTTTCTTAAGGTCCATGCCTTAAACCCAAATCGCTCTGGCTATCATTGCATGACCAATAATAGTCCATCCTAAGCCTCACTTAGTACAGGATTTAGAGATGAGGAAGTACTTTCTGGATATGGGAGACATACACGGAACAGTAGTTGTATTTAAGGAACATTAAAAAAGTCTCATCTGACTAGACTGCAGTATATGTAAGAATAATGTGTAATAAAATTGGAAAGGTAGGTTGGAGTCAGGCTATAAGGAGCTTTAAATACTAAACAGAAGAATCTAGTTTATCCCAGAGGAAATAAGGAGGGGAACAATGTGGTCAGACTAACAACTTTAGAACAACTAATCACTTTCTAAAGCTTGTGGAAGAGACTTGGGAAAATGAAACATTATGTAACTATTGCAATACTCCAAGTGAGAAATTATTAGAGGGCTGGAGTTAGAATTTGAGGACCTGGGTTCTAATCCTGCCTTACTTGCTATGGTTTACTGAGACACTAGGTGATTTTAGGCAAATTTCTTAACCTCTCTGGCCATCATTTCTTCATCAATAAATGATGGCCTTGGAGGTTCTTTCTGTCACTAAATATTTGATCCTCTAGTACTTTTTGGGGCCATAATCATATACCATAATTGAAATGGATCTCACCAGTAAAATCAAAATTCAAGTAGGAATGATATAACACATGAGAATATAGGGTTGTCCATCAGGCAATGCCCACTGGAACTGAGACTCCCAACTTGGGTTCTGTCTGTAGTTGGCAAGGAAGTCATGGTGTTTTATCAGCATCATACTTGGATTATGTTAGTTGCCTCTGTGGGAACCATTATGTAATTGTTGCCCATAGCTATACCTTCCCTTATAGCAAAAAGTATACTGGAAGTGAGGGTTAAAGATATCTATCCCTCTCTTTCTCTTCTACCATTCTACCTTACTATTGAGGGCTGTATTGCATTTAGTTCAGGTATGGCAATGGAATTTTTTTTTATACTCCAGGTGAACAATAAACCAGGATGTAATCTAGAGAGATGGATATATATCTATATATCTATATCTATATACACACACACATATATGTATATCTATATAGACATGTTTGTGTGATATGTGTGTATATATATGTATATGTATATATATATACACATATATATACACACACATATGTTTGTGTGTGTGTATGTGTATCTGCAGTCCTCTTAGCTGATCCAGGTCCTTAGAACAACTTATCAGATACAGGTGTTGAAGTTTGGTTGGGGGGAAGTGAAGGTCAGGAGCCAGAAGTGAATAAAAGAGTCAAATTGCCTGAAATTTGAATATGCTTTATCCCTCCAGGATCTTCTTAGATTCTAATGTTTCTTCATAAGATGTAAACAAAAAAAACCAAGAAATTTTAAATAAAAGTTATTAGGATAAGGTACATTACAGCACATAGGCTAACCAGGGGTGGAATCTTTATTTCACAAGATTCAAGATATAGTACAAAACGAATCTGTACATCTTTCTATTAACAGGATTTTTTTGTTTACACAATTATATTACACTTCACCAACCTTTATATTGCATTTTAAAAAATACAAAATAAATTTACAAAAAGTTTACCATGTTGTTTTTTCACAAAGCCAATTGATAATAGTTTAAGGTCTTTTATAACTTCTGCCTCCCCTATATATAATTAAATATATATCTATATATCTATATATATATATATATATATAGTGGTTATCTTGATCATACCAAACCTTGTAATTATTTTTGTATGAAATAGAACACAGAGTCAGTTCGTTTGTCTAAATAGGAAAATAATGGTACAAATAAGATTGCTTATATACACCTAATCTCCTTTAAATATACTAAATCTGAATTGTATTAGTGGAAACATACACTTTAGAATATATTTAAATTTTTTTCTTTACCTTGTTTTTAACTTTCTTGAAGATCAAAGAAGAAATTTATTGAGCATCTTTTCATTAAATATTACATATTTAAAGACCAGCGAGGGCCTTGGACAATATTGCATTTAGAAAACTTCTATTTCCATTTTAATTGGAAAATCAAATATAATGAAAAATTCTCATGGATAGAATCTTTTAAGTTCCATTTCTTTTGCTACTGTTATTTGTTCTATCCTTAAAGTCAAAATAATGTATAGTATACCTTAAACTCGTTTTCAAAAATTAACAATACCAGCTGGTGTGTGTGTGTGTGTGTGTGTGTGTGTGTGTGTGTGTGTGTGTGTGTGTGTGTGTGTTAGAGGGGGAATACAACATGGTTCATAATGCTCTAAAGGGACTGTTTTCCTTGACTACTTTGTTTTGAAATCTAAATCCAAAACTATATACAGGTGAAGGTTTTTTTTTTGTGAGAATGTAATTTATACATGCTACACACACAAACTGCTGTGGTATTCATTTTAAGACTATCTGCATGCAAGTCTGAGGAACTGGTTGGCAGAACAAAGATAAAAAGCAAGAAGGAAGAGGGATAAAGAAAAAAACCTATAATGACTTATTTTTAGCTTCCTAGAGGCATCAATAGTTCTTTAATTAAATAAAGCATCAGAGTTCACTAGATCTCTGGTGGAAATTTCCAAAATTTCCCAGTGGTATAAAATCAAATAGTTTAGCAGTAAAACAAAAAAAAGTCACATACTAACCTTTATCTGCAGAAAGGTTATAGATCCTCAAAAACATTAATGATTCACAATTTGATTTTTATACCGTTATGAATTTTTAGTAAAAGTCATTTGATCTCTCATCTCTTTGCCACTATATGTTAATCAAATGTGAAGCCTACTACAAAAATTGGGAGGAAAAAAGAAAAACCCAATACCACCACAGTAAAATAAAATGGATGATATGATACCTATACTCAAGAATCTGAAAAAGTTGGTAAACTAAATTCACAATAGTAAATCTGCTTAAAGTACTACTATTGTTCTCTTTCTCAGAAGAAGATACAATACAAAACGGATCAGGAGAGCATAAGATTATCATGGAGAAATGAAGCCATACTATTATCAGTTACCTATAAATTCTATTATTAAAACTCCTGAATCCCTGAGTTAGTTTAATGTCACTGACATTAACTAGCTTCTGCTACTGTCATTTTATTCAAATGGATGCCATTTGATTAGGTTAGTATTGAGTATTGTTTTAGGGGAAAAAAACTAAAACCAAACTTCTTTATCTCAGGAAAAAATAATGGGGCAAAGTCTACTCTCTTTCAAAGATTCTTAAAATATAGTAAATGAACTGAATTATCATAATAAACCTGCAGGTACTGACACCAGAGAAATTAGGAAATGAAGAGACACAGAGAAAGGGACATGGGATATTTTTTATTTTTATTTTAATCAAGGATATTGGGATATGGCAATTGGGGAATTGATATAAAATAATTTATTAAATGGTGAATAAGGCTGTGATTTGTCCATCAGGCCTTTATGTAATGAATATTCTGCATAACAGAATAGATTCTTACAGCAATACTAGAGAGGAAATGAAATAAAAATTCTAAGGGGAAACAAATTTGAAATTTAAGAGAGATTTTTTTAAAAGGCAAGTTACTAGAATTTATATTAATCTTAAAGTTTGGGTTTTTAAATAAATTCAATACTGTTCCATTCAAATCAAGTGTGATCACGACCTGGTTTCAACTTGCATTACACTGCAGCTACCTTTAGGGGGCATACAGGAAAGAAAGGAGCAGGGAGAACAAGGATGCACACAATATCACTAACACTCAAACTGATAAATTCAAGAGTGTGCATAAATTTTGTTAGCATTTAAAATCTGAACTTCACAAAGCAACCATTTTAACTTTTGAGGAGAAAAATTCCCTAAATTTCCCATCGTTAATTTAGAAGCAAACTCCCTGGAGGGGAAGTTTGCCAGTCAAGTTGGTAAGAGACGAGAAGTACAAAACTTCACCTGAAAATCTTGATGTTCCTTGGAGATAAAAATATTTCTGATAAAATCTATTTCTGAAAAAAATCTCAGTCCCAGAAACTAAAACCATGCCACAGTGGAAGCAATGAACTCTTTATGTATTACCACAGATAATGGCTATGGGAAAAGTGTCAAGTTTAGTGTGGAGTAAGCTGAGGTGTGCTGGGGAAGAAAAAAACCTGCTCAGGAAGCAGAACTATTGAAGTGCTCACATCTTTTCATAACAAAAATCTGGTGAAGTTTTTATTCATATTCATTTTCTCATCTTAAAACCAAAGTCTCTCAGGTTTGAGATCCCAGCCAGATTGAAGCTAGGGATACCATCAAGTGTCCCAATGTTCTCCTTGGGAAGATAGTAAAAAATAAGATAGCTAAGCAAGTGATTCAACTTTCAATGCAACTGACAAACCAGCAGAGGAGAGAATCTACCTTGAAAAATTTAAAAGGTTTTGGCTTTCTTCAACTGCTAAGGTAAGCCAAACTTTGATTCTCCTGTACATTTAAATTTAATATTCTACTGGTATTCACCATACACTGTTTCCTGGCAAAGATCTTTCACATTTAATGACTCAGGATATTGATTCAACTATCTCTGTGCTTGTGCAAAATGAAATGCAAGTGGAAAGAAATTCTGGAAGCAAATGCTTCAACTTTCATAAACCATGCCGAGTGTTTGATGTTGTATTCTGATTTCTCACATTTAGTTCATCTTCGGGTTCTTTATCACTGCTCTGTGTACCCAAAATAAACAAATTATACTTTGGTAGACCAATGGATGGGTATTGACATGTAGTAGAGCAAGGAAATGGTTTACTGTGTTAGAGATTTCCTTTTCTTATAAAGGAAATTCACATAAAACTTTTTAACATTAATTTTTCATTGATCTTTGGAGAAGAGAATTAAGCAGGATCCTAAGTAATTAAGGAGATGCTTGTAAAGTGTGACTAACACCAGGAATAAGGAAGTTCTTACCCTTCCCTTTTCAAAATAGTGTGAATATGTAGATATGTACACTTGCAATATGGATCAGTAAAATAATTTATCTCATTTATCACAGTTCTAGAACACTCTGACGACGTAATTTCTTTTTGCTTAAGACAAGTTCTGTTTTCAGACTTTCAAACATGTTAAAAGTTGAACTTGCTATTGGGTTTTCTTTTTGTACATTGATCAGTTTCTAGTGTCAGTGCATAAGACCTTTATATAGCTGATAGAAGGACTTCTGCATACCAAGAGAATGACCAACAGAACTTAAGAAAGACAGTTGGATACAGTAGACATTACTTTGAGTATCTCACATATGTTTTCAGGAAAAACTAAATGAAAGCCAATGAAAATTATTATTCCATATGGCACTGAAACAAACATTCAACTCAGTGTAGGTAAGAATTACTTATCCCTGAAAATAAAGGCATCAGATTCTAAGCAGCTTTAAGAATTAAATGCTTCTTTGTGCCTCTTTTGGGAGGTGGCCACTGATCCAAAGTCCTAATCACAATGCAAGTGTTCTCAACAAACAGATCCCATTCCTTCATGGTTGACGATGGTCAAGGTTCCACAGGGAAGCTGTTATTGAGGGGGCTGTTGTTCTCGTCGAGGCTCCTGTTGAGGGGGTGGGGCTGGCCGTGGCCCTGGAGGCCTCCGGATTGCTTGATGTTGTCTCTGCCTGTAAGCTATGACTGTTCCCAATAGTAAAGCGATGATAATCATGAGATAAATGTCCCACTCTGGTCCCAAAAGCTGGTCCATATCAAAGTAGGAGAAGATTTCTCGTATCTTAATAAAAATATAATATGTTACATTTACAGAATGTTAGAAGGAAAAGTATCAAAAATGCTGAGATAATACCAATAAACTATAATTCAATACTATATATTATTTATTAAAATGTTTGGTTTGAGGGAGTACTGTTACCTGAGTAATGAGGTATTTATTCTCCTCTGCATATGTGTCAGCTCTTTTTTGATAAAGAAAATTGGGCAGCTATACTATTTCTCAAGGGTAAGTAACAGAGAATTTCAAGATTTTGATAGCTGTCTTGGGTGAATTTTTTTTTAAATTTAAGGCAATGGGGTAAGTGACTTGGCCAAGATCACACTACTAGGCAATTATTAAGTGTCTCAGACTGGATTGAATTCAGGTCCTCTTGATAGGGCTGGTGCTCTATCCACTGTGCTACCTAGCTGCACCCAAATTTTTCTTTAGGGTTAAGTAAAACAAACCTCTTAAAAAATAACACCTTTATTTCTAGTCGAGAACACAAGGAGCAGCATGAAATAGTGCATGAAAAGCCAGACTTCAAATCAGGAAGACCCAGTTTCAAGTCCTGTCTCTGACATGAACCTTGTCTGTGTGACCCATAGGACAAATGCTCTAAGCAACTCACTAAGATAATCAATTGCAAAGAAGATGCCAAATGGAACTGGTAGAGGGAATTTCCTCTTTGGAAAATCCTTAAATCAATGAAATCATATCCCTATAGATATCTATTAGCCAGAGAACAATCTATGAAGTCTATGATACTTTTAAATGTGGAAATTACCCTCTACTTATTCTTACATGTGATCAGAGAACTGAAAGGGAACTATATTTGGAATTGGGATGATAATTCTTTGAAAAAGATATTTTGAGGGTAACACATGGAAAAGAAAGACTATACAAAAACTTTGGTTTTTGGAAAACTTCTTAGACAAAAAGAAAAAGAAATCACTCACGCTGGCATCGCGTATATACTGCAAAGAGTAAACAACTGCAAGTTTGCAGAGGGCTAGGAACACTGGAACTTGAGCATCTGGACTTGCTTCAGCAGCCATGTCATAAAAGCGCTTGGCGAGGTGTATATCCTACAATGCAGCACACAGTATATTTAATACTAATTTCAGGAGATAAAAATAAATGAAAGTTGTTTAATTTGTAGTTGCAGAATCAAGGTATATGCTTTTAATTTCACAAAAAATATTAATTGAAAACTTAAAGAATTTTCCAAATTTCCATTTGTTTGACATGCTTATTTGCTTTGTTTACCAAAGGCACAAATATCTCCATAATCCTCATTTACATAAAAAATACTTAATCAAATAATTTAACTCTTCATTTCTATTGAATAACCTTTCTATTGAAAGTTAGGATAAACTTTGATTTTTTTCAACATATACTTCCCTTTCTGTGTGTGTGTATTTATTTTTTTTACCCATGCTAGCAATGAAGTGTTTAATAGAAAAAGTCTGATCAGAGATGTATGCCACAGAAAAGAGGGGCTCTTAAAGATTTCCTCCCAGGCCATTCCAGTTTCTTCTCTCTGAGGACTATCTCCATGAGGAATGTCAAGAAGCAGGCTCCTGGCCCTTGTCTGGGAGCCCAGCTGACCACCAGAGCACCATTAGGACACCTCCTAGTTCCCTGATAAATAATTGCAATTGAGTAAAGAGACCTCTGATCTTCAGCCTCGTTGGATCCTTCCTCCATCCCCACCCCAGCCCTGTTTTTGCCAGTACCACACCACACACCTCCCCAACTTCTCTGCTCTAATGCTCCTCAGTTCCATCACAGATCAGTGGTGTTCACCATCACTACACCCCTGATATTGACCCAAGCTGTGTGTGCCTTTCTCTCTGTGCCTCCTTGAGAGAACCCACCTCCTTCCACACTTTGGGTTGGCTTGTCCATCTCTAGTTCTTCCTCAGAGTGGGGAGGGGGGAAATAAATAGATGTATTTAGAAGGGGATCTGGGGAACCAGGAAAGGAGTGGGGCTGATCTTCTTCCCAAGCGTCTCTCATAGTGTTCTCTCAGTGCTACCCTCACTCCATGGGCCACATTAGCCCAAGATGTGCCTTCATTCTGGAGAGTTGGAATGGAGGGGGGTGGTTTGGATTCAGGGCACAGGGCAGGGCCTCAGATCAATGAGGTCTGACCAGAGAAAGACCTCAGATGTCACAGTATCCTAGTTTCCAAAAATAATTTGGAATAATATATCAGGCAGCTAGGGGTGCAGAGGCTAGAGCTCCAATCCTGAAGTTAGAAGGACCTAGGTTCAAATCCACCCGCAGACATTTGACACTTAATAGTTATGTGAACTTGAGCAAGTCTCTTAACCCTGATTGTCCCACATCTCCAATCATCCTGATTCATATCTGATCACTAGACCCAGACGACTCTGGAGGAAAAAGTGAAGCTGGTCACCCTCCTCACTCAAATCCAATCATGGGCTTGTCATGGTGTCACCTCCCATATGTCATGGTCTTCTTCAAGAACAGAGGATAAACAACACAAATATATATACACTTCTATGTATATCAATACTTACTTAAGATGTTTGATTAACTCTTATCTATTCACACATGATACTATCTTATAGCCACTTTTTGAACAAAAATCACAGGATCATAGGATCACAGCTCTGGAACTGGAAGGAATCTTATGGAATAGATCATTTAACCAACATCCTCATTTTATATATGAGAAAAATTAAGGTCCAGAGAATCATGAATGACTTGCCATAGATGAAAACAATACTAACTTGGTTGGGATTTGAACTAGAGTAAAGTAGTAGAGACAATGAATTCATAGCCAGGAATATCTGGGCTCTATCCAGCCTCAGATACCTATGCACTATGTGACACTGAGCAAGTCATTTAACTTCTCTATGATTCAGTTTTCTCACCTGTATTATAAAGGGTGGGTTCAATGGGTTTTAAGGTACCCATTGATCTGAAATCATGAGCCCAGATCCTTTGATTCTAAATCCTGGACTCTTTCTACTAAATAATACTATGATACATTCACCATATTTCTTTCCGTTGCTCTTTAAAGTCAAATCTGCAAAGTGCTGCATTGATTTCTATTATTAAATGCATATATGTTTGTATGTATGTATGTGTGTCTTGTGTGAGTGTGAGTCATTCAGTCATGTCTGACTCTTCATGATCCTGTGGATCACAGGACACTAATACAGTCCATGATAGTTTCTTGGCAAAGTTACTGGAGTGATTTGCAATTTTATTTTCCACTGGATTAAGACGGGAGTTGCTCAGTGACACAGAGATAAGAGTAAGTCTCTAAAGCCACATTTGAACTCAAGTCTTCCTGACTCTAATCCCAGTGCTCTATCCACTGAGTCTTACCTAATTGTATTTGTATGTGTGTTTTGTGTGTGTGTGTGTGTGTGTGTGTGTGTGTGTGTATGTAAATATCTATTTATAAAAATATTTTTTAAAAACCAAAGAGGCATTCTAGCATATTTGGTGGATTTTCCATAGAGGATCTACTGCTAATAATGTTTCAATTTCTTCAAGTTGTTATAGAGTTAGGAAAACACTTATCTGTTATCTTTAAGTATATAGGTTTTAAGAAATCAGAACCTTGGGTCATTAAGAATTTTTGGGGGAAATGGTAAAAACGTGCAATGAAACAGTATGTGGGAGACAATGTTGTCAAGAATCACCAAAAGTTACAGCTACATTTAATAGACAAAAATTAGGCTTTAGCTGTGCTCACCTGTTTAATGCCAAGTCCTTTTTCATGCATATACCCCAGGTTAAACATAGCTTGTGCACTGTGCTGCTGCTCAGATGCTAGTCGATAATGAATAAATGCTGTCTCATAATCAACATCCGTGCCGAATCCATAGAAATGATAGTCTCCAAGTTTAATTCTGGCAACAGTGTAGCCTAAGAGAAAAACAATACAAAAGCACTCATTGAAAATGGTCTACAGGAGTTGTTTCTTTCTGTTAATATTAAGTATATTTCCATAAAACAGACTATAACTTTAATCCCATTCTAATGTAAGCTCCTTAAAGGTAGAGACTACCTTATTTCCTCTTTCTACACCAGCACCTAGCATATAGTTGGGTGCTTAATAAATGTTTGCTGAATTAAATGTCTATTTTCAGTATTTAGATTTTACAAGTAAATTTTCAAACAAATTGAAATACTGGTAAAAATGTTAATTAAAAGTGATACTCCTCTATTTCCAAAAAGGCTGAGAGGATAGGAGGCTAAACAATAGAGAGAACACCTCCTCTAACTGGTTGGAGATGGGCTCTCCTTTATTGATACTTTTTTGCATGTGCTCAACCACTGTCTCCATCATTTCTCCCAAATTTTAAAGCACTGTAGGGTGGCTTGGGCTGAGGCTAGGTGTGGGTTACAGAATGTCAAAGAGGCTAGAGTGAGGCCAACATTACATGAGATAATGATGTAATTCTATTTTATCTTTCATTCATATCTCTTAAGAAAAAAAGTAATCATGTACCATATGGCAAAACCCTGTAAAAGAAGAGTTACATAAGTTTTAGTCAACTTTTTAAGTGCTACTAAAAAGTACACCTTAGGGTAGTTGCTAGCTCCCAGTAAGAATTTTAATAGTGGTGATCATGGGACCCACATTTCCATGTTAATAAAGGATAATAATAGCAGCTCACATTTACATAGTGCTTTAAGGGTTACAAAGTCCTTTCCCAAAACTAGTCTGAGGTAGAGGATACAAGTCCTATTGTGAAGGCGTGGAGACAAGTACCTGAGAGAAAAAATGGTACAGTTACTCAGGTGAAACTAAGAATTGAACCCAGGTCTTTGTGACTCCAAGGCCAAGGCTCATTTCATTACACTATGATGCTGGGTTAAAGTTCAATTTGGTACTCAGTAAATTCAACATTTATTAAGCATGATTTCTGCAACTGTGGAGGAAGAAAAATTAGACAATTTATACCTTCCTGGAGCTCATCATGACAGATTTAAATAAATGAATGAAAAACTGTGGAAGGCTCTATGGAAGAGTTGGCATTTGAACTGGGTCTCAAAAGATCAATTTATCAGTGAGTATTTAATAAGGATCTACTATGTGATAAGTACAGTGTAAGCCACTGGGGATGCCCTCCTCTCAAGGAACTTGGAGATGATTACTATACATGAAGGTTGACAGAATGAACATTAAGAGAACATATGTAAATAAATACCAAGTAGTTTTAAGACTTCATTTAAGAGGGAGGGTACTGGTAGTTGTGGAGATCAGGTGCTGAATCATAAATGAAGGGAGGTGAGAAGTGATTGTATTCTAGGCACTAGGGATGGCTGGTGGAAAGGTATGGAGATGGGGGGTGTTGTGGAAAAGGAACAATGAGAAGGACAATTTGGCAAGACAATTAAAAGGTCATTGCAATAATGGTGAGAGATGATTCGGCTATATTAGGGTGGTATGTTATAAAGGCACAGAAGTGGCACAATCTGGCAATTAACTGTATATTTGGGGTGGGGGTGAGTGAGAAGTCAAGGACAATACCAAAGATTTAAATCTTGGAGACTGGAAAAATGATGATGCCTTTGCTAGAAATAGGAATGTTTGAAAAGAAAAATAATAAATTATGTTTTAAACATGTTGAATTTGAGATGTCTCAGGGATATCTAGCTTGAAATGTCAACAGATGATTGCTGATGTGGGAGTGAAACTCAGGTGTGATGGATATAAATTTAACAATAGGCAATATCATTCCTACTTTACTATAAAGGTAAAAAAATGGTATGTTTTAAACTTCACATAGGATACAGCAAATATGGTAGGATACTATGGTGAAATCACTACTGGAATGACAGACAACTCACCTTGAGAGGCTGCCCTGTTCCAATGCAGCAAGGCTCTGGGATAGGTTTCATTCTCACCTACAATGCTGGCTTCTTCTAGGGGAAACAAAGTGAAATACCAAAACATAAACAAATTATATGGCACAATTTCTGCCTTGCTTAATTGACAATACTATTTGAGGTCTTTTTTTAGTGGTAATTCATTTTAAAATATTTCTTCCTTGATGGACTAAGGCACTTCATTCTGGAGGACTAATATTGTGTTGAACTTCAGGATATCCACAGCAGCATAGCATCTTGCATAGAAGCAGAAATTAATGAATATATATTGAATTGACATGAATGCTGGATTTAGGAAAACCTACCTAAGCACTGGCAGAACATAAAGCATCTGTTTTATTTTAATGTTAAGCATCTGTTTTATTTTAATAAATTTACTTAGTGTTGAAGATATCCCGAAGATTTTCTATTAATTTTTACATGATGCTGCTACTTGAACAACTAAAATGTTTAATCATTTAATCTCTAGTTTCAAATCTGTCTTAACTGATAAGCAAAATTAAAAGAAAATACAATTTTTTTAAAAAAAAAGACTGTGGTCAAAGTGACTTCATAACCAAAATTTCATTTTTAGACTGATTTATTCAATTCAAGAAGCATCTACTAAAGTATTTGCAATGTACTAGGGACTGAGGAAACAAAGGAAATATGAAACAAAAAGGTTCTCCTTAAGGAACTTATTATTCTGCCAGGAGGGAGGATTTAGAAAATTGGCTACGAAGTCTTAATTATAAACTTAGCTTTATAGCAACATCATCCTTCTGTGGAAGACATTTGTTTAGCTACAGATATTCTACATTTAACTAGTATGGTCAAGGTAATGCTTTAAACACCAAGGTGGTAGAAATAACTACAAATAATGTTTCAGGGGAAAAAAACCAATGCCCTCATTCTAATGAAAATGATCAGTTAAAAAGCACTTGTAGAACTAGAATACAAGACAGATCAGCATTTAAACCCTTCTCCAGGCCTAGGGATGAAAAGATTCTGTTTCTTTTCAAAATATCTTAACTTGTACTTTTGGTAAGTACATAGTTAGTACAAATACTATAGTTATTAGATTTGCTGATGTCATAACCTATATCAACTTTCTGTCCTTATATAATATCACTGTGATGCTCTAGATTTAGGCAAGAATTTCCCACCTTTAAAAGGAAAGCTACTTTTTTACTTCCCCAAAGGTTTTAAGTTTTCTCAGTGCCCAGATGTGGGCCTACAGTAAAGACTCAAACACAACAGAAGTTGGAGGGAAGACTTTAAGAGTAAAGAGGACTAGGGGTGGCTAGGTGGCACAGTAGATAGAGCAACAGCCCTGGAGTCAGGAGGACCTGAGTTCAAATCCAGCCTTAGACACTTAATAATTACCTAGCTGTGTGGCCTTGGGCAAGCCACTTAACCCCATTGCCGTGCAAAAAACCCCCCAAAAAACAAACCTAAAAAAAAGAGTAAAGAGGACTAGAGAGTGCCAAGAACAACTGGTTTGGATATTTAATAGTATCTTCAATATGTTCTATCTACTGACTGGTGACCCTCCTCTAGTTGTCAATATGACAGGGATAAAATGTTAACATTTGCTTAAATGACAAAATAAAATTAGACTGGGTATACCATCCATAAGAGAGTCGAGGTTCAAAACTGACATTTAAGGTCATGGAAATTGACTTTAAATAGATATAATATTAAAGCTAACACAATAAGTTACTAGGTTTGACTATGTATCAAGGTTTGACCATTTGTTTGATTCCCACCACACTAAAAGATAGATCAGATAGAAGAACTCTTAACAAGTTCTAGTTTCAGTTACTACTTCTCTGTCACTTATAACTTTTAAACTATGTGTGAGCTACTATGTTCTAAACCCTTACTCTGATCCAGAATGAAGGCTGCATTGCTTTGGGCCACTTCATAGCCTTGTTCTGCCAACAGGAGATACTGGACCACAGCAGCATTGGAGTCACCATCTTTATAACTGTTGTAGGCAGACATGAGTCTCTCAGACCAACGGCCTCTTTCACATACATTTTTAAATAACTGAGGAAACAGGAAAAATAATAAATGGAAGGGGAGATAACTTCTTCAGAAAAAAAGTTATTTGTAATTTCTGCCACAATACAATATATTTTTAAAGAAATTCTAGGATATTCTTTGACTATTTTGTTAAATTCATTTAATATACACAAAATTTCAGATATATAACATCTGATATATGGATAAGTCACTTAATCTTGAGGTGGCCTAAGGAAACCCTCTAAAACCATAAATACAGAGAAGGTACTGACCTACATTGGTAAATGAGAGTTTCCTTATCTAGAAGTTCTTTGTATCAATGAAATCACAGGTAAAGTCTCTCTCAACTTAATTTTATAATTCCAAGAATCATGGAAAAGCCATTTTTAATTGTTTTGAAACCTGAATCTAAATACTACTTGCTTCGATAATCAGTTTTATATATTATCTTCCCCTCAAGAAAGATCTCGGGGTGGCTAGGTGGCACAGTGGATAAAGTACCGGCCCTGGAGTCAGGAGTACCTGAGTTCGAATCCGGTCTCAGACACTTAACAATTGCCTAGCTGTGTGGCCTTGGGCAAACCACTTAACCCCATTTGCCTTTGCAAAAAAAAAAAAACCAACCTAAAAAGAAAGATCTCATAAAATACTCTATAACTTTAGTTACGGGAAGTTTTCTTATAAAATGTAAAATAAAATCTTAAAGAAAAAAAACCTATCATTCACTCAGAATTGATCAGTTAGATGAATAGCTACATAAAGGAAGTCATTTACATGAGATAAAGATGAGACACCAAGAAAGAGGTATATGACACAGTAGACAGATACAGGTTGGAAGTCAGAAAGAACTTGTTTCAAGTTCTATTCTGACCCAGCACTGCCTGTGCAATACTAGGGAAGTCCCATTACTTCTCCATGGCTTAGGCAATTCTCTTAGAATCTTAGTAGCAGCTGACTTGCATTGGTCGAGGGAACTTTCTAAGATGGAGTACCTTATAACAGTTAAATCACAGTTCTAATCCAAAAGAAAGTTGGGGAAGTTTGGACACAAGGATAAGACTTATTTGGAGATAGATTCTAGCTCTGCAGAAATTTGAAGAACTTCCTAACAATGAAAGCTATCTAAACAATGAAAGTTTTGGGGTAGTTAACTCCTTGTTATTAAGTGTAATCAAAGAGAAGTTGGAAGACTATTTTTCAGAAATGAGTAGAAGAGGTCTATTTGTCAGGTAGGAGAAAGGACTAAGAGATATCAAGGGTCCCTTAGAAGTTTAACAAGGAAGTATAATATATAATTCATGGCATTGAGCTTCTAGTCCCTTCTTTGTACTATTCTTGCCCTCTCCCATATCATAATTATAATATGCTCATATCTTTTCCCCCAAGGAGTTGCAAGTAGGATGCTTCATATCTCTCTTGGCATCCCCAGTACTGGTCCAATGTTTTGCACATTATTGATGTGAAATATTCAAATAGTAAGCAATCCTAGCAAATGTGTGACTCATATCTTAGCCTGTGAGAGTACTAACCCCTCTGAGTCCTACATGTTATCAAATTATATGGTCATTCATGATTCATTTTCACTCTAGGAGGCATATTTACAGAAGGGGGGTTGTAAATTCTTTGCTCTACAAATTATCTTTACATATACAAAATGGTGGGAAAGAGAACTCACCTCTACTGCAGTATGGCATGACCTCATTACTCCAGTACCTGTGGCATGCATTTGTGCTAGATTATAAAAAGCCAAGATATGCCCTCCTTGGGATGCTAAATTGAAATATTTCAAGGCTTGTTTATAATCTCTCTTGACTCCAATGCCATCTGCAAGAAAAATGATATCCAACGTCATTAATACTGACCGTCAGATCTATTTTAGCAGCAGCAGAGGGCCTGTGAGAATGATTTAAATGAGGTAAAAAACTTCCTGGAGAAGAGCGCTTATTCAGGTAACTAGAGTAACTAGATTAACACTCATATCTTACAAAAGTAAATAGAGTGTTCCAAAAATTGAATTGTTACAGTAAATCACTGGAACTGAATCAATATACTGCATAGTCATAGTGCCATCTAGTGGAAAAAACCCAACAAATTAAATATATTACTTTTGTCTCACACTACTTACTATAATACATAGAGCCCAGCTGAAGTTGTCCATCTACCCATCCTTGTTCAGCAGCTTTCTGAAAATACTTCAATGCCAGATCATAATTCTGTAGAAAGATGGTTTAAATTATTTGACAGTTTGAAAGGATTACAATCGGGTAGTCATTCACAAAGGAAGAGAAAAAAAGTAACTGTCTCATACTATCTAAGAACAAATAAAGACAGTATTTTTTACATTTAGTAAGAAGCAGAGAACAAAATATGCTTTTCCCCCTTGAGTTAACTGAGTATTAAAAATACCTACCCTTCAAGGGCTAAAAAGTTTTAGCCTAAAATCATGTTTCTACATTAATAGTAATAACTAATACACATATATCATTTTAAGATCTAGACACTGCTCATATCAATTGTATGAAGTAAATAAAGTTTTGTTATATTATACCCATTTTCATCACTGAAAGTTTACACAACTTGCCTAGGATCACATGCTCAAAGAGGAATCAAACCCAGAAATCAAACTCCTGATCCCAAGTCCAATATCTGTCCACTACACTATCTTATATATTTCTACATTAGATCTTTGAATAAAGGTATATAAGTAGGACACTGGGTATTAATTTAAGAAATGGTTTTAACCTTTTTAGTACACACCATGCTCTAAGATAGGGAATTCTGTTCCTCAATTTCTCCAATCTACTATTTTCCCAATTATGAAACAGATAAAATGATATATATGATCACTGGAAAAATTAACGAAAAATGTAGACAATGAAACTTTCAAAAAATACCACTGCTAAATATCAATTTTAGTTTTTAGAAATGATCAAGAAAGGATAAGAAATTACTTTAAGTTTTTTTGGTTTTAGTTTATGCAATATTTGAAAGTTAATATGAGAAACCTGGGCTTTAGAAGGTTTAATTTTAAACATATGCATCTCTGTCCTCTCCCCCTCCCTCCACTCCCTAGCAGAATGTATTCGAAGGGAGGGACTTTTTATTTTTATTTTATTTAGGTCAATAAAACAACGACAATTTCTACCCCTGAGGTGACAAAAAGTCAGAAACTCATGAGGTTCATAGATTTCACTAGATTGCCAAAAAAAGTTTCATGACACAAAAAAAACGTTAAGAAGTCCTATGACAAGAGAAGATTCAAGTACCTCAATGTCTTCAAAGAATACTATTCAACTATTCAAAGAATAGTTTTTTCTAATGAAACAGAGACTTGGGTAAGGGTCATGAATTGGTTCTTTTCTGAGGGGAAAGAGAAGAGAGGAAGAGAATAAGGGAGTGGAGGGAGAAGGTAAAACTTGCTATTTTCATAATTGGAGCATGTGAAGAGAGTATACAAATGTCAGGGTAGGGATGAGGTAAATACAATGAATCTCATTTTTACCTGAACACAAAAGTGTGTAGAAAACACACACACACACAGAAATATATCAAATTCAGCAGGGGAAAAAATAGAGATAGGTAGGGAAGAGGTTATAAGAAGGAAGATGGCAGAAAATGAATAACTGCCAGCAAAATAAAGTTAGTAGAGGCAAATGAGATGACAGTTTCTCATTGGGACCAGAAACTAGCTGAAGACACTCATGGTATATGAGACTTTGTATCTAATGATAGCAAGAATAGAAGGATCCTCAAGAAATTCCTGAGGGATAATTAGAAATCTACAGTGTGGATGCTGGAAGAAACTGAGAGTGAAAGGAACCAATATGGTTGTATAGTGCTCTCACAAGGTCACTGAAATACCTTGCATTCTGCCCTGAAGGTTCAGTACTTTGAAGATCAAAGACTTAAAAGGGCCTAATTGTGAGAGATAAGGGGAAGTACAGAAACCCAGGAGACCCAGGTCAAAGAGCCATCTCACTCAAAAGTGAAGCAAGAAGAAGAACTGGGTACCAAAACAAGTTGAATTCAAGAACCAAGGTTGAACAGAAGAGGATAGTAACAACAATCACAAATAATTGTGAATCCAGAAATACTCCAAATCAGGAGATATTATTTCAAGTAGGGAAACTCAAAGAAAAAAACAAAAAAGGACACAAATATCTTGAAAAAATGAAGCAGGAGATTAAAAAAAAACCCCAACAAACTTCCCAGATCCAGGTAAAGTGAAGATAAAAAAAATTCACTGATGACTTCTTGAAAGTCAGTCCAAAATGAAAAGTCCAGCCAGTCAAGATGGCGGAGGTATCCTGATCTTCCCTCATATATAATATAAAACAAACCTCTTAACAGAAATCTGATCAAGAAAACCCAGAATGAGAAGCTAGGAGAAGAACATCTACCTCAAGGTTTGTCTTCTGGGATCGTGAGTGAGCCAGGCACAGAAAGCAGAGACTTTGCCCAGAGCACAGGACAGGGTGAGAGCCTGAGAGTAGGACTAGCCTGATCAGCCACAGAGTCACGAGCCAACTGGGAAGTAGAGGCATTGGCTGTGGGACTTACAGTCTGGGGCTTACCAGCAGGGCTGAGGGTGAATTCCAATGCTTGAGAGTTGCAGACATTGATCCTTGGGGCAGAGCTCCCTTAGCTGTGAATAGGGAGAGTAATTACCTTGCTCCAGGGCATAGCCCACCATTGTTCAAAGATAAAAGTATTCAGCAGCTTCAACCACCCCCTCCAAACCAAGGGAGAGGGCCCAAAAGAAAAAAATCAAGGTCACAGACACTCCAGAGAAAGCAGCCAGCACCCCTCACTGGCCTGCCTACTTGGAGTTACTAAACCCAGTGAGTAAAGCCTCTAGGGATCTCAACACCAAACCTTGGTGAACCAGCCCCTCCCCCAACACAAGATCTTAGGAAAATGAAGAAAGGCCAGCAAAAGGAAGGTCCATAGAAAAATTCCTAGAAGACCCTAAAACAGAGAAATATAGAACGTCTAAGGAGAATATGATTTGGTCTCCAGCATGGACAAACTTCCTTGAAGAAATAAGGAAGTTTAAATATCAATTGGAAAATTTGGGAGAGAAAATTAGCACCTTGCAACAAAAACAAATCCTTGGAAAATATAATTGGATAAATGCAAAAAGAATATAAAATGAAAAGTCCCAGGAATGTCAGCCAAAATGAAGAGCTCCTATATTAAAGAAAAATCATTGAAAATAGTCATAAAAGAGTTTGACTACCAAGTTCCCACAATTAGGATTATATGAGACTTGGAAATTTTTATTTTAAACAAAGAGTAGATTCTGGAATACAATACTTCAGAAGGCAGAAGATGTTTTTACTATCAAGAATAACTTACCCTGCAAAGCTAAGTATAGAACTATGAAAAAAAATGGATCTTTAATCTAATAAAGGACCTTCAAGCATTTCTAATAAAAAGAGTAGAGTTAAGTAGGTATTTGGAAGTACAAAAACCAAAGGATCAAGAGAAACCAGAAAGGTAAATTTATTTGATCAACTAGAAAGAGCTGTATAATGATATAGTGTTAACATTCTAAAACAGTAGATTTTTAACCACTGAGTTTATTAATAGCTTTCAAGAGGTTCATGATTTGGGATGGGGGGGAATCTTTATTTTCACTAACCACTAACTGAAATTTAGCATTTTATATAATATTTTAAAACATTCTGAAGAAGGGTTCACTAGATTGTCAAAACAGTTCATGAACAAAAGAGGTTTAAGAACCCCTGAAGAATCAAGCAGAATCAAGTTACCTTAATGTCTTCAAAGAAAAACAAAGTTTTGGGGCAGAGGAAAACATTAATTGGTTCTTTTGTAAAGGTGTTCAATGGGGAAAGAGAAGAAAGGGTAAAGGGAATTCTTTAATGAAGAAAGAAGGAAGAAGAGGTAGAACTTGCTATTTCTCATCATTGGAATATGTGAGGAGAGTATACAAATGTGAGGAGAGAGACCAAGTAATAAGATGATGGATACACACACACATACACACACACACACAGAGTTTAGTATAGAAATATATCAAATTTAGCAGAAGAAAAAAGTGGAGAAAGGGAGAGAGATGGTTTAAGAAGGAGGATACCAGAAATGAAATAGTTACAAGTAATGATTGTAGAATTGATCTTGAAAGAGAAAGAAAATACAGAAAAATAAAGAACTGGAAACTAAAGGAGTGTACTCATAAATTTGAGGCCTGCTGACCAAACTATGGTAGAATACTGTACTGATATAATAAATGGTATGAGACTATTACAGTGAGTCCTGGGAAATATGAACTGCTTCAGATGGAAATAAGCAGAATCTGCAGAATAATTTATACAAAGAACAACAATTTAAATAACAAAATTAAAAACAAATCAAACCTGAAAGATTTGCAATGTCTCCATGATGAATAATTTTACTCATTTTCTAACAGAAAAAGAGGTATATATTTCTGGACATGGCCACTGTGTGAATTTTAATTGTTTGACTGCTTAATTGTTACAAATTTTCATTCCTTTCTTTCTATTTTTAAATGAATGAATACCAAAAAAAAATTATTTAAATACATACATACATATGTGTACACACACACACACACACACACACATATATATATATATACACACATGTATATATATATATATATATATATATATATATAAGAAAATAGGAGACAATTCAGAAGGAAGCAAAACTACAGGGCAGTTTTGAAAGCAACATTTGGAATTTATTATATATTTTTTTAAAAATGCTATAAAAGAGATTCAATTTCATAAAGAATTTTTTTTGGTGATCTACTGTATACATGAAAATACTCTTTTTTGTGTGTTTTAAGTTCAGAAAAAAATTAAAAAGAGAAACACAAATAACCCTATATCATATGCCTTATATCATATGAACTGGCAAAGATAACATAAGATTGGGCTTTGACAGGTGGTGGGAAGCCAGGTACTCTCAAGTAATGTTGCTAGTCTAGGATTACATTTTAGAATTATGCAAGGAAAATAACTTACTGGATATTTAGAAAACCATGAGAAAGTTTGTATGAATTAATGTAGAATGAAATAAGAAGAGCCAAGGGAACCCTACAAACAACTAGTAAAAAAGGTAATGAAAGATCACTAAAAAGATGTCAAAGTCTAAGTGCAAATTATTTTTATTTAAAATTCACTTTTATTTATTTGTGTATTTTTATTGAAATCTTTAATTTTATTCATAAGGGAAGAGTTTCAGTTTAGGATATGTGTATATGAAATGACTATGATGTGAAAACAAAAGGCATCAACAAACTTTTTAGAAAGTTTAAAAAAATAAAGTAAATTCACAAATCAACTCTAATAGTTTTTCTGGGAGAATTATAGCCCAAAAGTGACATTTCCTTTTTTCTTTTTTGGCCTGCTACTGTGAAATAGTATTGCTGTAGTAAGCCAACGTTCCACTTATGAACTTTTAAATTAACTTGGTTGGCCTGCTTTAGGTTAACTGACCAGGCCTCCATTAACATGCCCTTTGGTTTGCCTGTACAGTATTTCAGAAAGGGCCTTACTATTTTGGGCCTTGAATACAGCGATTCTGGAGAGTCTCTTACCAGGGATGACTTGACACTAAGGAAAGAAAAAGACAATAAAGAAGAGGGGGGAATATTGAAATTATGAAGGAAGAGCTGAAGACTTTCAAACTGTGTTTACAAAATTATTAAAGAGGCTATTGATAGGGAATGCCATGAAATTATATACATATTCCCATTTTACTCATTTTTCATTTGAGCTGTCTGTTGTAGTTATTTTTATGAATACTATGTTCTAATACCTTCATCATTCAAAAGCTTCTTTCATGGTTGGGTGATTGTGTCCCTGCAGTCATACACTATTCTCATTAATACATCTGGCAGTTATTATTTTAATCTTTCTAAAATATCCCTCTTATCATATCATTCTCCTGACTAAAAAATTTCAATGGCTCCTCACTGCCTACACCAAATTAAGTCCAAAATCTTTTGCAGCATGGTATTAAGATTCTATTATGTTTTTCTTACTCTGAGAGGCCACTGTGGACAGAAGTGACTACTTGTCTCTGAAACCTCACCATTTTTTACCTCATCAGAAAGCCCAACTCTAGTTTCCCTTTCATACTTCAAAATATAATCTTTTCTTATCTCCTAAGCTACAGAAAGTTAGGACAAGTACAGAGTGCCTAGTTCAATCCCTTAATTTGATGAGAAAACTGAAATTTTTGGAAGTTATGTCCTAGTTAAGGGTCCCACTTTTCTTAAGCAGTACTCAGGGTTTGCTGATTTAAAAATTCAGTGCTATTTTTAACTACACCACACTATCCAGGACCCATTCAGGGAGAATATAATTGATCACGGGCTAGGAACCTCTACTCTATTTCCATAAACTCTTAGTGAGAAACAAATCTTCCCTGGCTATGTACTACTGCCATCTACTTTTAGGCCATGCTAAATCCTTACCTTACTTTGGCCATACAGAAGTTACTTATGAATTTAGGAGTTTACTAATGTTTCTCTTTGGGTTTCTTGCTTACTTTTCTGAACATGGGCTCTTTTTTGATCACTGCTAGAGCATATATGGGAAAATGAGATTCCTCTGCACCCTTACACAATGCCATTATAACTATGTCTATTCAAGTCTTCTGCATTTTTACTCATGAAGCAATTTCAAAAAATGGAAATCAAAGTGTCTTTATCCAAAGTGCATACTCCAAAACATTTAGCATAGTGTTTTTATACACAGTAAATATTCAAAAGATTTTGTTGATATACTAATTATTTAGGAAACAGTAAATAAGCAAATCTGACTAGAACATATATCCTAGAAGGAGATAATGTTGGAGAGGAAAATAGGACCTAGATTTTAGGGGGGCTATAAATCCCAGGCTCAGGCATTAGCCTCTATCTAAGGAAATGGGAGTCACTGAAGGTCTGAGGCAGGATGTGCTGTATCTACTTGATTACAATTAAAACAAGATGAGTAAAAACAACTAAACAACAAATATACCCTGAATGATAATAAAAGGCTCCTCTTTGATTATAACTCTTTCTTCTCTCAGGAAAACTAGATAAGGTCTAAGGAATAACCAATCAACTTTATAAATAGCTATTTTAATTGGTAGAAATGTTAAAATGATTGCTTACCACTGGAACTCCCCTTCCATATAAGTATGCCATTCCAAGTCCACTCTGTCCAACTGGGTTGCCCTGAAAGAGAGATCAAATGTAGAGGATAGTTAAAAAAAAATATATTTTAGACAGAATGCAATCCATAAATTAGATAATAAGGAATTACAAATGAAATGATACATGGGGGCGGCTAGGTGGCGCAGTGAATAGAACACCGGCCTTGGAGTCAGGAGTACCTGGGTTCAAATCCAACCTCAGACACTTAATAATTACCTAGCCGTGTGGCCTTGGGCAAGCCACTTAAACCCATTGCCTTGAAAAATCTAAAGAAAAAAAAAAAGAAAAAGAAATGATATATGTACATATGTATGTATACATATATATTAAATGCCTAAAGTTTAGAATACAAAATATATTTGCTTTTTAAGGGTTAACATAATATTGACTTCAGGACATAGAAAACTTTCAATAACTTTTTTATAAAGCAACAGAATGGCAACTGTTTTTTAATTACTTTTTATAAAGGATACTCTATGCCATACTCCACATTCCCTTTATGACTAAATTGAAAATTGCTATTGTCCTCTACCAAATGGATCTGTTGTGTCCCATATAAAACAGCAGTTCTCAATTTTTTTATTTGAGAAATTGTAGAAATCTAGCCCTGAGTCATGGGGTACTTAAAGTAGAACAAAGTTTCAGTGATCTTTACTAGGGTAATGTTGCAAACAGAATTCAGGAAATAAACCAGAAAAAAAGGTAAGAAGGAAAGCCTGTAACATTGCTTTGTACTCCAAAGGTCAAAAAATGAGCATCAATCACTCAATCAAAAAAGCATTTATTAAATATTTCTTGGATGCCAAGCACTCTACTGGGTGCTGGGAATATTAAGACAAAATGAAATACTCTCCACTCTTAAAGTGGATGTTTTTATGTGTCTAAGCACACACACACACATTTGTCCATATACTATGTAAATATCTACTTTGAGTGTATGTACAAAATAAATGCAAAATAAATTTAAGGTAATTGAGTATGGAATAGAGTAATAGAGTAAGGTCTAGCACCTGGATGGGCTTCAGGCAGAACGTTGTGCTCAAGCTTAGTCTTAGGGACTTTAGGGATTAAGGATTTTAATCAATCAAACAACAAATATTTATTAAAACATCTCCTATGTGCCAGGTACTCTGATAGGTGGTGGAATTATAAATAATAAAAGTGAATCCCTTTTCACAAGGAATCTATATTATCTCAGGAGAGTAGAATATATTAAATATAAGGGAATTTAGGAAAGACTGATCCTTAACCTGTTTTTGAGTCAGGGAGTTCTTTGGCAGACTGCTAAAACCAATGGATCCTTTTCTATGAATAATATTTTTGAGGAATAAAATAAGATATATTGGGGCTACAAAGGAAGTACACAATAAGTAAAAATAAAGATATAATTTTTTCCCATACAAATTCATGAAGGCCCTTAAATCTATCCATGGATCTCCCTGTGAAGAGATTTAAAAGTCAAATGGAGTCTATATTGATGTTAAAGGTAAAACATCAAGAGGTGGAAGTGATTGGAACTTGCATTCAAGGCATAGAAATGAGTGTTGTGTAGGAGGAACTGTAAGATGGCCAGTTTAGCAAGATCAAATAATGCATGGAGAAGGATAATAGGACTAAATAAGGTTAGAAACAAATTGAGATTTAAATCCCAAGCAAATGAGTTTATATTTGTTCTTGAGGATAATAGGAAGCCTATGGAGTGTGTTGACTATGAAGTGCCTTAATCAGACCTGCTTTATTCTAAACAAAATACATCTGGAGTACTAAGGAAATCCATTTTGGAATCACTGTGCTATAAGAGCTTAATGCCTTTGCTTGAGGTACTCATCTTCTAGCATGAGTACAAGAAAGTAACAAGTAAATTTCTTGGACACATCTTGTGGATATGTATGTGATTTTTTATTATATCTTCTTTCATTAAAATCATTCTAGTAAAAAAAGAAAGCCTAAAGTTATATTAAAGTCAGCATAATTTATGAATTTCAGAATACTAGATATAGTTCTTGAGTTAAATATTTCAGTACTACACGAAATTTTAAAAATAAGAATACATGTTCATACATATTTCCTCAATAGGTAAAGTCTTTCAATGGAATAAAAAGAGGAATTCAGTATTCAAAATTCAGGATGTTATTCTGTTTTCTCAAAATATTTCCTTTTAAAAATGTTTTTATTGGGGGGCAGGTAAGTGGCACAGTGGATAGAGCACTGGCCCTGGAGTCAGGAGGACCTGAGTTTAAATCTGGCCTCAGGCACTTAATACTTACTTAGCAGTGTGACCTTGGGCAAGTCACTTAACTCCATAGCCTTGACCAAAAAAAAAGTTTTTTTGGGGGATAATTTTTCTTACTTATTCAATTCAGTAATTCCTATCAAAGAAACTGGGGGTAAATTCTTATATGTCTTATATGTCACATACTAGATGCTGGTTGTCTTACCATATCAGCAGCTTTCTTGAAGTAATGTAGAGCTGTCTCATTACTCTGTGGTACAATATCACTTCCTTCTGAATACATCTGGCAAAGAAACACCAGTTTAGGGAAAAGCAACATTATCCACCAAAACACATTTCTAAATCAATGTTTCCATTTTCCTTATAAGATATTTTAAAAAGAAAGTTCCATATCAAAGTTCATTTTCCTTAAAAAACATAAAGCAGCATTAATTGAACAAAATATTTTTAAAAACAAAAATATTCTAATATTCAGGTATATTTTACATCTCCTTTAAATGAACCAACCTCTAACAAAGCATACATAATTTTGAGTCCCAGAGTAAGTCATTTTTCATCTCTAATACAAAAGGAATCATTTCCTAAGTACCTCTAACCAAGAGCAATAAAACAAAAGCTAATTCAAAAAGATCCTAAACAATTGTCAGGAATTGTCAGGAATGCCTGTCTGATATAGGTCATAAAGAAAAAAGCAGTATCTAGAATAATATTCAAACACTATTTTTACTTGGGTCAATTGACCTATTATATTAAGCTAAAGAAAATGAAAATACATCATTCAATATAATGAAATATTTAATAACCTAACAATGGAAAGATTCAAAAGAATGACAAAAAAAGTTTTCATTTATCTTGTATGGAAGTCAAGAAATTTTATTATAGTGGCTGGAAACATTATAATTTGTAATCGTTAAGATCAAATTGCTTTTAGTCACCTTGTATGTATTTTATTTTATTTTCCTATTCCCAAATGTCCCATGTTAACTTGTTCTAGATATGCTAATAATATTTTAGTATATTTTTAACACAGTATCAATAGTTAAAAGGTTGAAATAGGATCATAGGATCGTGCCAAGACATAGGGAATCTACTCAGTAAATCATTACAATACATATTTTCTTGCTGCAGGATAAAAAAAGTATTTTAATAATTGAATGATAGCTATCATGCTAGAAAAAGTAGGGGAAATACTAATTACTTGTTCTAACCATGGAAGGATGGCTACAATAAACATGAAAGTTTTAGCTTATTAATAAGAAATGTAAAATGCTAAATGTAAAATTTCTCATAATCAGTGGAACAAGATTAATTATAAAACATTCAGAAGCAAAGGTATCTAATACCTTACTATATGATAATATATATACTCCAACAACTGGGATATGGACTCACTATTCAACAATTGCTGGGAAAACTGAACAGCATGATGGAAGAAATTAGATTTTAGACCAATCCCTCAAATCTTATACAAAAATAATCTACAAATGAGTACATGACCTAGAGACATAAAGGGTCATATCATAAAAAAATTAGAGAAATATGGAAACAATTATCTATCAGATCTATGAGTAGGAGAAAAGTTCATGATCGAATAAAGCAGAGAGTATCTCCAAAAATAAAATGGAAAATTTTAAAATTAAAAAGGTTTTGCACTTCTGATAAAACTAAGGCTAAGAGGGAAATAACTGAGGGAAAAAATCTTTGCATTTGTTTTAAAAGGGGAAATGAAACTTTTGAAAGGAATCATGTACATTTTATTTTCAACAGTTTAAGAAAATCTCAGTATAGTTCTTTCTACTTAGAACATGATATAATGATCATAAAAGATTTAATTTTTAGTTTATTTTTGGCAAAGCAGAGGAATAACAGAAGTATAACATATCTCTTAAATAAACAACAACTTTTTACTATTTAAGATGTTCTAAAGATGTACAGTACCTTTCCCAAGAAGGCCATGGCATGTGAATTGCCAGCATTGGCAGCTAAATTGAAGTAGTCAAAAGCTCTCTATAAGGAAATAATTTAAGAAATGTTTAGTCTTTTTACTTTAGATTGCTTTAATCAAAATAATTTACTTATAAATACTAAAATATGTTGCAGTGATTTGAAGAAAGTATAAAACAATTTATCCAGTAAGATTATAAACCAGCAATCTAATTAATACTGAAGCAGTTTGTTTTGTCAAAAAAATCTTCACAAGACCACATTATGTCAATGCAAAGAAATTTGATAGATGATCTAAGCTTTCTAGCCATTAAAATTTCTTTGGATATATTATATGGAAAAGAGCCACAGATTAAGAAGACATCTAATACTTATTCAATTTGCTTTGGCTTTAGCTGAGATGAGGCAAATGTAAGTGTTTGTGTTTGTGTGTGTGTGTGTGTGTGTGTGTGTGTGTGTGTGTGTGTATCCACATACATGCAAATTTCAAACCTAAAATAAAAATTCTTCTCTCTGGAAAGACTTTTTTTTTTTTAGGTTTTTGCAAGGCAAATGGGGTTAAGTGGCTTGTCCAAGGACACACAGCTGTTTGAGACCAGATTTGAACCCAGGTACTCCTGACTCCAGGGCCGATGCTTTATCCACTGCACTACCTAGCGCCCCTTCTGGAAAGACTCTTAAGCCTATATAGAATTAATATGCTTTAGGAGCTCCTTCTCTTTCTTAAGAACACCTTCAAAAACTTTTGCAATTATAAAAAAAATTGCTAGATTCAGCATGTAGAATCAGGAGTGTAAAATTTTTATAAGTGTACAGTAAACTTTGTTATCTGGAATTCTATTTCATTCTTTAGTACAATAGCCAGCAGCCCCAAGGCATGGTAAGATACTAAGGATACTCTAAATCAGAGAAAAATGAAATTATATATTCCGATTCTTTATAAATTGGCAATCTTTGTATAGATTATTGAGCAATTCTGTATGACAAAATTATTTAATAAAAGCAGCCACTGCTTAGTTAATCAGATAAAAAGTATGGTTGACTAATGTACTATTTTAATTAAAAGCTTCTCCTCCCCACCTGACTTACTTCCTAATTACTCTTTCCTTATTCTAGAAACCATTTTCTAATAAGAAATCAAAGATATACATATCTCTTGCCATTTCCTAAAAATGTCCATGTCTACAGTATTCCAAACAAAACTGGACAGAATATTAAGAATAACTTTATTGTTCTATGTAGTAAAATTCTGACTGTAGGAATGCAGAGACTTTGTATTTTTATTCTGTGGCTTCCTCAATATCTGTTTATTGATATTAATTTTAATTTTAAAAAATTTTAATACCGCAATATGATATAGGCAGTCAATAAGGGATGAATTTGAAAGCTAAGGTGAATTGACCACACACAGTTAAAATGAGGGATAACTGAGAGTTATTGAGTGCTGCACTGGCACTGTAAAAATATTAAAAGAATCACATAAAGAAGCCTGAATACAATATTTTTGGAGGATTTATGGGAAGACATGATAACTACAAACAATGAGAAACAGTGGGAGGGTGATATGAATTAGATGAAATATTAAAGCAGATAAGAGAATCAAGTGGTCAAGGAATAACTGGAAACTATCTGAAAATCAGCAACAAAGAGATGCAAGGTTTCTTCAGCTAACAATATTTTCTTCTGATGGATCAGCTTCTGGTTGCAGCTTTCATCTACATTAGGACATACCGGTAATGTGCTATTTGCTAAGGAAAAGCATCTGAGAGGACTGAGTCGTTCTGCTTTAAGAGAAGGCAGAAGCTCATACTAAAAAAAACATTTTCCACCAGAAGCTTTCTTCGGCTATTGAAATAGTTTTCTTAGCATTGAAATAGATATTTAGCAAAAATTATTTATCAAAGAGAACTACTAAAAGAAGACAAAAAATTGATAGGGCAGCATAAAGAAATTATCCAGAGTATGCTCAGTTTTTTTATTTCTGTTGTTACCAAATAACATGGAAAAGTATACAAAAAGTCCAAGTTAGTATTAATCCTAGACCAGAGAAGGATAAAGAACTAGAGAAGCACATTATCTATTTTCAAGTTGTCAGGGAAACTAAAATGTTTCTTGTAATAATGAAAGAGTTTCACAGAGGAAATGAAGAAGGTCAGAAAAGGTAGAAGAAAATGCTACCTCTATCAGAAGTTTCAAGGTAGAAGTGCTAATAAGAAAGAAGGATCAATGACATTTGAAATTAAGTTTGTTCTGTGTGTGTGTGTGTGTGTGTGTGTGTGTGTGTGTGTGTGTGTGTGTGTGTAGCTCTCCAAGTAATGCTGATTACAGAGGCTGTGTTCTGCATCATTAGAGTTCTCCAAGTAGAGGTTAAATTAGTCAGAATGCACTCCAATGTTTCTTTTTGATATTCCTTCCAAATCTCATATTCTATGTGAGTATATGTGCCGGGAAGCAATGAGCTGTCCAGCAAAAGAGGAAGAAGAAATGAGTAATGTTGATTCCTGAGACATTTTGAGATTACACTGTGTTGACCTTATGTAAACAAGAGATGGTATAGGACAGAGCAAAGTTGCAGACACAGTAAATTTGACCTAGCAAAATTTGTGACAGTCCTGCAGGGTATATTATTACTATTGACAATATGAAGAGATATCAATTGGCCTGAGGAATCAGACTCTCCAGGGGTAATAACTTCGAAGGTGGTGTATAGCAGGGAGTCCCAGAGATCTTATTGATCCTTTGCTATTAGACATGAATACCTTGAATGAAGTCATAGAAGATATGCCTGTCAAACTGGCAAATGATATTAAGGTGAAGGTGATAACTAGCACAATAGACAATATAGTCAAAATCCAAAAATGGATCAATTTTTACTGTTTGATATGATATAAATGATATGAAAAGAGCTAGTCAAAAATTTTAATGCCATCCTTAGCTGTATAATGAGTGGTACAGTCTAGAACAAGGAAGGTGATTTCACTGCATTCAATCCTGATCAAACCATTTCTGGAATACTATATTTGGTTAAGTATGTTAAATTTGAGGAATGTCATTGATAATAGTTGAAGCAACTAGAATGGTGAGGGGACTAAATATCAGGTCTACTAGAAAGGTCACACTTAAAGGAACTGGGGATATTTAGCAAAGAAAAGATTTAAGGAGATGTAAGATCAAACATTTTGAACTAGAAGTTATCTAGTCCATCTTTCATATTATCCATGAGGAAACTCAGACTTGGAGAGAAGAAATATATTTCCCATGATCACACAGGTAACTGATAAAGCTAGTTCTGACTTCAGGTCAGGCCTTCTTTCCACTGAAATTAGCACAAGAGAAATAATTAATGGGCTGATATAAGAGGTGCAAAAATTGGTATGCTTGGCTCAGTGAGAAAGATCTAAGAGCAATGGGTAGAAGTTGCAAGGAGGAAGTTTTTGTTTCACTGTAATTACAAAAAAATTTCCTGTCCAAGTGTAGAAGGAAATTCTGCAGAAAATGTTAAATTTCCCCTTATTGGAAGTCTTTAAGCTGAACACTGTTGATTACTTGATAGTAATGCTGCAGAGGGAATTTTAGGTCAGTCAGGAAGACCTGATTTCAAATCTTGTCTCAGATATTTACTAGTTATGAGACCCTGGACAAGTAACTTAACCCCATGTACCCCAGTCTCCTATCGTACAATGAACTGGAGAAGGAAATGATAAAACACTACAATAACCTTAACAAGAAAACCCAAAATGAAGTCACAGAGAGTCAGACATAACTGAAATGACTCTATAACAATTCATTTTTTTTTTTAGGTTTTTTTTTTGTAAGGCAAACGGGGTTAAGTGGCTTGCCCAAGGCCACACAGCTAGGTAATTATTAAGTGTCTGAGACCAGATTTGAACCCAGGTACTCCTGACTCCAGGGCTGGTGCTTTATCCACTACGCCACCTAGCCACCCCTGACTCCACAATAATTCTTAGATTTTTTTGATACCATAGATACATCTAAAACATTTCATTTTTATTTTCAGTTCCACATTCTTTCCTTCCCTTCACCCCTCTTCTAACCACTGAAAAGCAAGAGATGTGATACTTAAATACATACAATATTTCAAAACATGCATCTAGGGGAAGAGTAAATACTAAATATATAAATAAAATTTAATTTTAAATGTAAATAAAACCATACATCTAAAGAATTTTTTGAACTCTATTTTTACAGTCACTTTATAATATTTTATTCCTTAAAGAACCAAAAAGGCATGATACCTGGTGGTTTTGCTCTACTCCTCGTCCTCCATGCAAATGTAGCTGTCCTAGACCAACCTGAAATTTAAGAAAAATCACAAGTAAATCTGACTGGTTAATTGGAGAAGGTATGGGTAATAGTTATGGAATCAGGAGCTGGGTTCAATTCTATCTTCTGATTCATACTTAGTTTTTATGACTATTTAGACTGTAAAATCAAATTTTCTCATTTGTAAAATGAGTATTATAATAATATTCATAATTTATAAATAACTCAGGATTGTCATGAAGATTAAATGAGAAAACATACATAAAATATTTTGAAAACCTTAAATCTTTTTTTAAACATTTAAAAATTTTGAGTTCCAAATTCTCCTCCTTTGTGGTCCCTTCCCTACCTATTGAAGGCAAGTCATATAATACCTTTATATATGTGAAGTCAAACAAAACAGATTTTCATATTAGACATACTGCAAAAAAGAAAAGAAAAAAGAAAAAAGGAAGGAAGGAAGGAAGGGAAGGAAGGAAGGAAGAAAGAAAGAAAGAAAGAAAGAAAGAAAGAAAGAAAGAAAGAAAGAAAGAAAGAAAGAAAGAAAAGGAAAGGAAAGGAAAGGAAAAGAAAGAAAAAGAAAGAAAGAAAGAAAGAAAGAAAGAAAGAAAGAAAGAAAGAAAGAAAAAAGAAAGAGAGAGAAAGAAAGAAAGCGAAAAAATGTTTCAGTCTATATTCAGAGTTCATTAGTTCTCTCTCTGGAGGTGGATAGTATTTTTCATCATGAGTTCTTTGGAATGGTCTTGGATTACTGATCAGAGTAGCTAAATATTTCAATAGTTAAACATTATAATAATGCTGTTATTGAGTATAATATTCTCCAAGTAACCTTAAATGTGATGCTATAAAACATCCTATATTATTATGGTGCTATTGGAACAAAAATTTTAATCAAAAAGAAATCAGTCAAAAAAGGTTTTATTATAGTCAAATAAACAAAAACATAAAGACTTCCATATTCATTAAAATAAATATTATTATTTTACCTTCACCTAGAAGGTGATGGAATAATTCATGGATAAAATGATTAATGGGTTATAGTGTTTTTATGTTCTGTGAGCTAGAAATTAAATTTACAATTCCTGACATTTTACGGAAAAATAAACTTTAAATTAGATAAATTTCTTCTAATTTATATACATCAGTCATTTGACATTTATATAAATCAGAATAAATTAAAGATTTGCTGGAAAAAATTATGACTGGTATGGAAACTTCCTTTTCTATTACAAATAAATTAAGAATCTATTTAGCATTAATTCATATCACATATAATCCAAATTAAATACAAAGTTTATCACTTTGAGAGCTTAAAATATAAGACCAATAATGCTTAAAGTATGTCCCCTATTCATAAAGACTTAGGCAATCTCAAATGACATGACTTCTAGTCAATACTGGATTCTATTCTCTGATATTACCAAATTGTGGTCTTTGAAGCATTCTATTACCTATACTCTTTGTGGCCTCCTTTTTCAGAAAATGATCAATGACAGATAAGTGTATTTTCCAGAAACTAATTTTTGTATTCATGACAAAGCAAATCAAACTGATTAAAAAATAGTCTTGGGGTGGCTAGGTGGCACAGTAGATAGAACACCGGCCCTGGAGTCAGGAGTACCTGAGTTCAAATCTGGACTCAGACACTTAATAATTGCCTAGCTATGTGGCCTTGAGCATGTCACTTAACCCCATTGCCTTGCAAAAACAAAAAAAAAATTTCACTCATGAGGGATGGATATACCTGTGCTTGTACATCACCCTTTTCAGCCAGGAACTGGTAATACTGAATCAAATCTTCTTCCAGCATTCCACTGGCCATTCCTGGATTTTCTACTTCATCAGGCAAACGAATTCTTTGTACTACTGTGCCTCCTGTCAGTGAGATATCACTAGCAACTGAAAACAAGAAGGAGCAGCATTAATACACCACAATGAAATACAATGTCCCATGTAGAAATACTGGCAATGAAAACTACCAAAAAATACCATATTTGAATAGGTTTATTCATAATTAAAAGAATTTTTCAATATCATGGTTAATAGGCAAGTAAATAATGAGTTAAACTAAAAGATCAATTTCTATTCCTTTCTCCCTCCTATGCTAAAGAATCCAAAAGAGGAAAAATGTAAGCAATTTATAATAAACTAGTTTCCCATGAAAAGAGACAATATAAAGAGAATTAGATGTCCTTGATGAATTTAAGTTGGCTGGTATATACAAGTTATTTATTGAAAGAATTGATAAAAGCACATGGAAAAAATGGAAGAAGGGCTAACAGGACTTAAGAAGAGCAGATATCTAAATTATTAAAAAATGGGATGGGGAAGAAAGTGGCATCTGGAAACTATGGGCCAGTAGGTTTGACTTTGGTTCCTGACAAAATTCCAGAATAGATTAAGAGGTAGTAAGCTTAAGAAGGGGAAGTAATGGGTCAAGCATGGTGGTGCATGTCTATAATCCTGGGATAGCTACAGCTGGTAGATCCAATTAAGTTTGAGAGTTCTGAGCTGTAATAGGGCTAAAGGCCTACTAATTCTGACATCAGTATGGTGAGTGCCCTTCAGTCTTAGAAGGCCACAAGCTGCCTGAGTAGTGAACTGACTTGAGTTGGAAAAAGAACAAATTAAAGCTTCTATGCCACTCAGTATTGGGATCCAGCCACTTGACTTCCAGTTCAGGGGGGTGTAGGATGGGAGAAGTTTAACTAGAGTCTGTGCCATATCATTTTAGTAGAATGTAAATTCAAAGAGTAATCACAGTGATATATGTCGGTTAAAACAGTTACTGAGCTCTTAGGTTACACTGAGAGATAAAGTAATTGGGCCAAGGGAGATGACAGTTCAACTGTGGCATTTTCTAGTCATACTAGATCAGTAGTATTGTGCCCAATTCTGGCATTGTTTTAGAAAGGACATGAATAAGGGGCAGCTAGGTGGCATAGTGGACAAAGCACCAGCCCTGGAGTCAGGAGTACCTGGGTTCAAATCCAGTCTCAGACACTTAAAAATTACCTAGCTGTATGGCTTTGGGCAAGCCACTTAACCCCATTTGCCTTGCAAAATCCTTAAAAAAAAAAAAGAAAGGACATGAATAAACTAGAGAATAGTCATAGGAAATAATGTTTGAACTAAAGAGAAAACTTAGTTCGGGGGGGGGTATAATAAAAGTTTTTAAACATGTGAAGGACCTTCAGAGGGCAGTACCAGGAACATTGGTTAAAAGTTATAGAGAGGGGGTGGCTAGGTGGCACAGTGAATAGAGCACCGGCCCTGGAATCAGGAGTACCTGAGTTTCCTGGCCTCAGACACTTAATAATTACCTAGCTGTGTGGCCTTGGGCAAGCCACTTAACCCCATTGCCTTGCAAAAAAAAAACAACTAAAAAAAAAGTTACAGAGAGGAAGATTCTGGTATAATACAAGGAAGAACTTCCTATGATTGGTATTTTCCACAAGTGAAATGGGCTACCTTGCTCATAGCTAGCTAGTCTTTGCTCACTAGAATTATTAAGAGGTCAGATGATCACTTGTCAAGGATTCTGTTGAAAGGATTCTTATTCAGATAAGAGCTGGACTAGATGGCTATTGAGGGTCATTTTAGTTCTGAGATTTATGATAGAGACAATTCTAGTGGAGGTTATAATATAATGTCTAAATATTTCAAAATACAGAAGTGCTTGAAGACCTTAAAGTTCAATATATATGTTAGCTATTCTTAATAATTATCCAAATACAAGTTTTATTAATAAATTCTGAAATTAATAAAGGAAAGGAAAAAAAGTAAGATACCATGATTGGCTACAAGACGATAATGAGTAAGAGCAGATTCACAGCTCTGTAGGACTCCAATACCAGCCCAGTAGCGATAACCCTGAAAAAAAAAAACAGGAAAATACTGACAGTCAATCATCATATAAAATAAGGAAAATATTTTAAGAGAACTATTTACAGACTCAGTAATTAAATTCTCAGGAAAGCATTTTTTTTTGCTGTTATTTCACCTGAGTGTAACGATACCTTACTAATCTTAAAGAAATTTATCAAATAATTTCAATTATTTCAAAAACAGGAAGCAATAAAAAAAGCAGCTAAAACAAAATAGGGATATGCTGGTAAATGTTTTAACAATTATCTCTTTAGAGGAAGAAAAAACATGGGTTGGAAAAATTTTTAACTTTAGTCTGCATTTATATTCTCCATCTCTTTCTTAAGCCTAGACAATCAACAAAATAATAAATCATGCCCCAATTTTAATGTTTGATAATTTCTGAGGAATAAATATTCACATTGAAAATTTAACAATTGGTTCTAGCTCCTAGAAATGAAAGACCATGCATTAACAATCATATATTTTACTTAATGAAGAAAGCCATATTTGGAACTTATTTATTCCTATTTTAGACATACTTCTTAAAAAAACTGACTTCCCAAACAACAGCAGATTTAAAACAATAAATAAGAAGTCTGGATTAAGGTTTTTATGATGGTTACCAGAGGCAATCGCTCGACAGATGCATTAAATGACAATTGACTGCAAAAAAATCTTCAGGAAAAAAATTACTTAAAGGACATTACTCAAAAGAAAGCAACCTGAGGACACTGAATGAAGGGCCAAATTCCCTCATGCCTCTGAATAGTTACTATTAATTTCTGAATAGTTGTAATGATTTGAAACATCAACAAAAGGCTGAATTGTGTTTTATATCTTCTGTCTGAATTACAGATGTGTTTGCAACACATTTAAAAAAATTCATAAAGTGGTTTAAAATAATTGTTTAAAAGAATAAACTAAATGTCTGGAAAACATTTATAATGCCTTCTGTGAAAAATTTCAGAAAAATGAGTTATTATTGTAGAATAATTAGATTCAGAAGAATAAATTTATTTGTAGAATTATTCAGATTGCAACTTTGGCAATGTACCTATTGGCACGATGGGTATACGGCCTATTTAAGAGGGCCCCTTGAAAGTAAAGAGGAACAATATTATCCATTTGTTGGAAACTATATTCCTGGAAGACCAACTAGCACTAGAGGGACATTATTGGATTTGTAGGACTACTGCCTACACCCAGTTGTACAAAGAGTTGGCCAGGGAGTTGTTATCTAGACTTAAGGGCCTACTGCCTGGGCACAGGATGGGAATTGGGGCTATGGAACCCCAGTTTATATACTGAATAGACTAATAAGACTCCAAGCTGTAGTGGAAAATTACCAGTCACATAGCTAAGACCTTGTTGGACTTACTGACTAAGCAAGCCTTGCTAACAAAAGAGGTGGTTATTCATTAGTATTAGACTATCTTTTGGCTGAAGAAGGAGGAGTCTGTGGTAAACTGAATTTATCAAATTGTTGTCTAAAGATAGATGACAATGGGAAAGTGGTTAAGGAGATAACCAGGGATATCAGAAAGTTGGCACATGTGCCAGTCCAAGCCTGGACAAGCCCCTTTAGTACCTCTTTGGAAAGAATGGGTTTACTGGTTCATGGTGGAAATAGTTACTGGGTATCTTACTATTGGCCCTAAGTGGGATAATCCTATTAGCCCTGTGTGTCTCCCGTGTATGATCCAGTTAATAACTCAAATAGTACAAAATTCCATCAGCAAATTAGGACTGGTGTATGGCTCTAATAACGAAGAGGTAAAAATATTGATAGAAAAAGTTAGTAGTGCTATTGAAGATGAGGATTATCAATTAATCTGAGGAAGACATTGCTGGTAAAGTGTGAAGGCCAAGTAGTTATTTAAAAGAAAAGGGGGGAGTTGTGAGGAATGAAGGGTGATGTTGGTCGTCACAGGGTGTTGAGGGGGCCCCCTTGAAATCCATTACAAAGGGGGAATGGCCCCAGTCAAGCACAAAACTGGGAGAGTTCTCCTAATCCCATTCCAGAAATGACAAACTAGATTATAAGAAACTAGTCTAGGGTGGCTAGGTGGTGCAGTGGATAGAGCACCGGCCCTGGAGTCAGGAGTACCTGAGTTCAAATCCAGCCTCAGATACTTAATAATTACCTAGCTGTGTGGCCTTGGGCAAGCCACTCAACCCCATTGCCTTGCAAAAAAAAAAAAAAAAAGAAACTAGTCCTTAACTGGTCAAGAGTAACCTAGTTTTGACTTTCTCCTTTGCACATGCTCAAAGAGATATATCTGTTCCTGCTCATTAGTATAATGATCAGGGTGGGGAAACATATAGGAACCAATATAACAATTAGATTTGTGACTCCAGCCTATGATTGGCATGAATGGAGCAGGAACAGAGTCTTTCAAAGTGCATAAAAGAGCTTGTATGTTGGGATTTCCCTGCCTCTCTCCCACCATGAGAGAGGTGTGCCATTTTGTTAAGACATCTTAATAAAAAACCATTTTAATCAAAATAAAAAAAAATTATTCAGATTGAAGGGATAAAAATCAGAATTGTTTCAGCTCAACTCAGTAAGCATGTGCCCTCAGGTACTGAGCTAAACATTGGGGACACAGTGACAAAAAACCCAAAACATTCATTGCCTTCCATGAGTTTATATTTCCATGGGGGAGATAATGTGAATATGGAAAATTGAACATTGACTAGATAACAGAATAATTTGTAGGATGGCATAAGTGGTCCTGGTGGTTGTGGTAGGGTTAATGAGGATAGTCCCGCACATCCCCAATCCCCCCACCCAAGACGTGGCACTTGATCCAAACTTTCAAGAAAGCTAGGAATTCTAAGAAAAAGACATGAAGGAAAATGTATTCTAGCCATGGGATCAGTCCATGCAAAAGCATGGAGATGAGGGCTGGAATGTTGATATAGAGACCAGTAAACAAGCTAGCTAGACTGGAATGTAAAGTAGATGAAAGAATAATGAAAAGGTAGGCAGAAGAGAGTTTGTTAATGGCTTCAAATGCTAAACAGGAGTTTCTAATTTATCCTGGAATTTGGAAAATTACATGGTCATATTGGTACTTTAGGGATATCAATTTGGCTGTTGTGTGGAAGATGGTCTGGATGGGGGACCCTGGAGGTTGCTAGAGCAGAATTAGGAAATGATTATAAAAGTTCAGAAGAGAGGATATGTAGACATACCTGAAGTAGGTGGCCATGAGACTGGAAAGAAGGATATGGATATGAGATGTTTTATGGAATTAGAATTGAAAATGTAGCAATGGGTTGGATATGATGGGTCAGGGAGATAGAGATCAAGAATAACCCCAAGGTGATGGATGAAGGTAGAAGATTGGTGGTTGTGAAAAATAGTGGTGCTCTCCAAAATAGAAGTCAGGGAAAGGTAAGTTCTGTTTTGGGCACAATAAGTTTCAGATGCCTGGGACATCCAGTTGTGTTTTTGATGATTCAAAATAGAGGTTCTGAAGAAAGACTTGGGATAGACATTGTAGGAACATACACTTTAGGAAATGGGACTAGGATGATGAAACTGAAAAGAAGACTGAGAAGGAGCAGTATGCTAAGAAGGGAACTAGGAGAGTGTCATGAAAACTCATGGAGAAGGTATCTAGGAGGAGGGATTATGGATCATAGATTTTTGAGCTGGAAGAGACCTTAGAGACTAAGCTAATCCAAATCCCTCATTTTATAAAAAAGATATAAACAAAGATATAATCTTATTTTAAAGGTAGGAAATAGCAGAGCTCGAATTCAACTTGGACACTCTGACTTCAAATCTAATGTTCTTTCCACTTACCATTATGGTGTCAAAAATTATAGGGAGGTAAAGGGTAAGGAGTGAGAAAAGTCTACTAGATGAGGCAAATTGTTACTAGCTGCTTGGTAGCTAACCAGTGACCTTGGTTAAGCTACTTCATCCCATCTGAGTTTCAGTTCCCTCATCTGTAAAGTGAAGGGATTAAACCAGATAATATCTAAATTTCCTTCTAGCTCTGACTTGTTACTCTCTTTTAAACTCTATCTTTCTCTTTTTTTTTTTTTTTGGTAAAACAATTGGGGTTAAATGATTTGCCCAGTATTAGCTAATAAGTGTCAAGTTGAAGATGAAGTTCTATCCACTGCACCACCTAGCTTGACCCATTGCTACTCTCAATTTAAAAAAAAAACTGATAGTTAAAAATTCCCAGAGTTCTTACAAATATAACAACCTTACTCTAATGTTGTACAATCTTACCCAGTTCCACTTTAGTGATATGAATACTTTCCCCCAAATTAGGTGTTACTTACCAAAATCATGTGAGCAATTAGATTTCCCCCAAGAGCTCCAAAAGTATAATAAACCAGAGCCTACAAGAGAGCAGAAAAAGTTTAAATGAACCCTGACACAATTTTATCAAGTTCAAATGAAAGCAAAATGAAACTCTATGAGTATTACCTTTGCCTGACTGGAGTTGACACTAAGTCCAGAGGCATAGAGAAAGCCAAGGGCCTGAAATCAAATACATGATAAATAAGATTTGTTTCTTTGCAAAGGATGTTCAAAATCAGACTTAAGTTTTAGTACAACAGTTGGTACAAGGGGAACAAGGAGTTCATCTCAAAGCAGAGCCCTGGAATTCACTCCAAGGGATATAGATAATAAAGAAAAGAATTTTCTTTATTCAATCTTTCCTTAAAATCTTTCCTTAAAAGATTTGTCAAGTTTTCAGCCTGAGCTATAAACTGGTCAAAAAAGGGAGGGGGGAGGTTTCATTCCCCAGTGCCCCAAAGATAAATATAGCCATATATGAATTGTACCTCATTCTTGATTGATGAGATTACATTATAAAAAGAAAGTAAAGGTCAAAATAAATCATAAATATCCAACTATGGAAGTATATATCCACACCCATCCACCCAATGGATTATGCAATTTGTGTATATACAAAAATGACTACACATCAAACCTCAGAATATGTAGGTTAGATACTAATTTGAGTAAATTTTCAAGAGAACTAATGCTGCATTCATTTTCTTGACAAGAATAACTGAATGGTAGTTGGTATTTACCTTTAAGTAAATTCAATAGTTTAATAGTTTAACAAATATTTTAAGCTATAGTGATAATTCCAGGTGTTTTGAAATTGAAGATGTGGTGATCTTCATGTTGAGTACATTTATTTCCTTCTCCACAGACTTAAATAAGAGAGTCTCAATAACATCAATGCAGTAAGTTGGGGTATAAAACCTTTTTAACTGACTACAGCACTATTATCAACAGCAAAAAGACAGAACAATAAAATTTACATGATGGGAACCTTAACAGAAGTTTAATAAGAGCCATTTTACCCTTTGAATCTACTTTACACATGCAGAGGGACAGAGAAAGGGTGAGAAAGTAGATTATTAAATAACTGAGGAATCTGTATGTACTCTGAGGATCCCTAAAAGCATTCTCTTACTGTTTGTCCCTTGGGAGAACCCTCCTCAGTTAGTTTCTCAAACAATTCTTTTGCTGCAAGGACATCCTGTTTTAGGTAATCTCCAAACAAAAAAGCATAAGAAACTTTTTCCATGGCCTTGGTATGGTTCATATCTGCTGCTTTTTGAAGATACCGATATGCCCTTAAAAGATCAATAAAAAGAGTTAGCATCTTTTACAAACAGAAAATAAAAATTAAGATACACAGTCTGGATTTCCTGACATGGCAGAATACAATTGCTTTTAAAATTGTTCAGAAAGTTGAGTATGAATAAAATATTCTATAGTGGCACTCCTCTCCCAAGCTTTGAATTTTTCCCCACTCACTAGAATTTGATTAAGGTTCAAAAACTAAAAAGTTTTCATCCTTTCAAAGTTCATAGTTAAGCACAAGATTTCTACTACAGAATCTCAGTGCAGTTGAATGTGGTGAAGATCTTTCTTTTGTTTGTTTTGTTTTTTGTTTTGCAAGGCAATGGGGTTAAGGACTTGCCCAAGGTCACACAGTTAGGTAATTATTAAGTGTCTGAGGAGAACTTGAACTCAGGTCCTCTCAGGCTGGGACTCTATCCACTGAGTCACTTAGTTGTCCCATGTGGTGAAGATCTTAAGGATGCTTTAATTATTCTGCTTAGAACCATTCATCAGCTGTGCCAGGCTTAGATGGAATTAATAGCTCAAGACACATTGTGAACAAATATTTGACTATTTCAAGTAGAAATCATAGGTTAGTCCTAGGTTCTGATTCCTTAGCTGTTGGAAAATTGACCATTCTGTACTACCTGGCAGTTACAGTATTAGAAAGGTGTAGGTATATTTGGGATAGGACACAGTACAATTGATTTTAAATAAAGGCACATGGTATAACTCCTAAAATAACCTATGTACCTCTATCATGAGCTATAATCTTTGTCTTCATCATTCATATTCATACAGATTAGAAACATTATGGGAAAATCAAGGGAGCAATATCATGACATGGATGTAATTTGGATTAAAATGAGAGGGTGTTGTGCACCATTCTCATTATCTCTTACAAAACAATCTGAATCCAGTGGCCTGATACAATAAGATCTGGTTGCCTGGTGCTGACCTGGTTAGGTTTTTTCCAGATCAGTGAGGCACCTTGGTACTATGGTATCATCAGTTTAAGGAGATCTGACTTAACAACATTCAGTCAAAGTTCCACAAATGGTAGCTTCATCCTCAGACAAGCAGATATATCCAACATTGGATCTGTATTGTGACAGTCTATTCTATTCAGCTGTGCAATCATACTCCCCCTAGAACCCAAAGACTTTAGTTTCCTGGAAGTTGTCTGGCAGGTCATAGGAATAACACCACCAGATCACTAGTAGGCATTGCTTATGGTTGGAACTATGTCAGTATCTGATCATCTTCAAACTCTGACTTTGATTCTTGATTAATGAAAACATTCTTGGCAAATGCTTTCACTTAACTCTGAATTAGAAGATCAAGGGTAACTTGCAAAGGAATTACATATGGAGTTGACAATTGGATGACATTCAAGCATCCCCTACCCCACTTCTAAAAATATTCAAATAAGATTAAGTAGCCTTCAAAAGTCAGGATCATTTGGGTTTATCTAACATACTAAGTTTCTTTTGTGTTATGATTAAGAAAAACAATGGCAACCTAAGGCTTCTTGGGTTAAATAAATATTTAACTATCTCAGGAATGGCTTTTAAAAAAATTATTAGATATATGAGAAGCAAAAGGTGAGGGCAAAACCACTTACTCCTTCTTTTGGGTCTTTTTACTGCTTTCATTGAGAATTTTCATCCCAGCCTGATAAACAGCTTCTGCTTCCAGCATCTGTCGTCTCTTATGAGCCTGTTCTTCCGCTAAAAATAGAGTAAGTCACATACGTTAAAAGTGATTTCTGTTTTAATCTAAATATCAATTTGTAATAATATTTAATATCTTTTATGGCTAGAGATACCAAGACATCTCTTTTACTATGCCAATAGGATCTTTACCTGACTTAATTTTGGAATGTATTTGGGTAGAGCGAGGGAGGCCAAATGAAATATAGTTGGCAAAATGAGAATATAGTTTTAATTTGAAAAATCCAAGAAAACTAAATGTTAAGAGACTATGCATTTCAAACTTCCTAAAATTATGGTAAATTAGTTGCATACTAATAGCATAATTGGAAGATGGAGGAAGTGGGACATTTGTTCTATATATTTTAATTCAATTTAACAAACATTGGGATAAGCATTAGGCATACTCTGAAAATAGTCAATTAAAAAAGCCATTTCTTAGTCAGAATTTCTCCAATTAATAAATTATCAAAGGATGTGAAGAATTAAGCTCCCAAAAGAAGAAATTCTTTTTAATAATTACCATGACAAAGTGCTCCAAAGCATTAAAAATTAGAGAAATGCAAATTAATATTATTCTGAGATTCTACCTCATACCTATCAGATTGGCAAAGATGACAAAAAAAGATGACAACTCTTGGAGGGGTTGCAGAAAGACAAACATACTGGTGGAATACTGGTAGAACTGTAAACTGTACCAACTACTCTGGAAAACTTTTAAATTATGTTTCCAAATTTACTAAATTGTACAAACTTTTTGAACTAGGTTTAATTTCCTCCTTGTCCTCTCCACACCATCAAATGATAAGGACTCATATATACAATATATGATTTAATAAATATGACTAACAAGATAAATTGGGAAGTGGCTAAACAAATTACAGTTTATGAATTTTAATAGATTTTAGTGTGTCATAAGAAATGATGAAAGGGACATTTGTAGAGAAACCAGGAAAGATTTGTATGAATTTATAAAGAACGAAGTGAGCAAAACCAGGAGAATAATTTATGCAACAGTTCTGTAAAGACAAACTAACTTTGAAAAGACTTAAGAATCTGAATCAATACAATGATCAACCATAATTCCAGAGGACAGTAATGTCCCAAGTTGACCCACCTTTTGGCAGAGAAGTGATAAATGCTATTCATATATATTTGTTAATAGGGGTTGAGTTTCCTTTTTTCTTTTTTGGTTCAGGGATCAGAGGAGATTTTGAATGTGTGTGTGTGTGTGTGTGTGTGTGTGTGAGAGAGAGAGAGAGAGAGAGAGAGAGAGAGAGAGAGAGAGAGAGACTGAAGAAGAAAGAATAAATTGAAATAACAAATTTTTAAAATAACCAAAATTGAAGAAAGGGAGAAGAAAAGGGTGTAAGAAGGAAAAAATTTCAAAACTTCACTAAAACAAGGAATTTCTTAACCTGGTCTCTGAAAATATACTTACTTTCACAAAAGCCCCACTTTTCATCTGTTTTGTAGTCATAGGTTGTGGCACACCAAAGCCTGCCATCTTCCCTCCCATCTGATGTACATTCAGCATATTCCTTCTCAAGGAAGAGGAAGGGAAAGTGACAGGGCTCCCCATCTGCTGTACCTTCAATGGCAGTCAAAGCTGGAAAGAAAAAAATTACAAAGTTTATATAACAAGTACTATCATTCTCACTGAAAAAAAATGCATTAGTTGAAAAAGCAACTCCTTCCCTCCCCCAATTATAAATAAAACATTCAATACTCAGACAGAACCATTTAATATCAATTATATTAAGAGAAGGGTCAGCTAGGTGGTACAGAAGATAGCACCCTAGACCTGGAGTCAGGAAGACTTATCCTCCCGAGTTTAAACTAGGTCTCAGAAACTTGCTAGCTGTGTGACTCTGGACAAGTCACTTAACCCTATTAGACTCAGTTTCCTCATATGCAAAATGAAATGGGGAAGGTTGAAGTGGAAATAGTGAATCCTTGGGAGAGGGGATTCTTAACATTTGTCGGAAAGAAAAGGAAATACACTGATACATATGTCTAATATTTGGGAAAAACTGATTTCAAAGAGTTCAAAAGAAGGATAAGATTCTATGGTCTAAAATTTTTTAGGGGAAATTAGTCCAGGAGGGATGGGAAATTCTTAAGAATAAAACTTTGAATACAGAAAGGTAAACAATTCAGATGAAAAGGGGGGGGGTGTTGTTAGAAAAGATCAAAATGCATGGAGAGCTCATCAACCATAAATATCAAATGTGCAGATGATAAGTACAGAAGATGAAGCTAAGGCAAATAACAAGATGAACACAAAAATAAGGCAGTCTTATAGAAATATTGTCAGAAGTCCTAACGTTCACAATGCCTGAAGGCTGCTAAGGAAAACTACAAATTGGGTGTGAGGGGGAAGAGGAGAGTGAAAAAATGGATAGGACCATTGCTCAAGATGGCTAGAAGGATGAAGACTGACAGTTCTTCCTCCACCCTTCTACCATCATCCCTCAGCTACCTCTCCCCCTTTGAAATTCATTCTCTCCAAATTTCTCTCCCAATCCAGGTTATGGCTGCAGTTTTCTACTAGCTTTATTCTTTCTCCTTCCTCAGGAATTGACTCACAGCCTTTCTCTCTATTCCATCTTCTGACCTTATACAAGATGACTGCATCATACATATATTACCTCAAATGCTGTGCTCTCTCAGTTCCTCAATTTTCCCCACTCCCAATCTCAGTTTCATAAAGGGATAACTACTCTTGATCTTGCTCTCACCCACAAGAATTCTACTTTCATGATCAAGAACTCAGAAATGTTATCAGATTACAGCCTATTTCTCCATCTCTCCTGATGTTTTCCTTACGTTTCCTATGTTGAGGCAATTAGTGGTGGGGTGGGTAGAGTGCTGAGTGAGAAATCAGGAAAATCTGGTGTTCTACAAACTGTGTCCACAATCATTCCTTTCTTCTCTTTCTAATTTCTATTTCACTAACTCCTAGCCCTTTCCTTGCTTCCTACTAACTTGTTCAAGTCTTCCCCACCTTTAAAACCCACACTAAACCTTATCATGCCCTCAAGCTATTATTATCCACTTTCTGCCAATTGCCAATTTTTTTTCAATTCAACCTCAACCTCTCTTACATCTGATTCCCCTCACTACTCATACATCTATAATCCCAACATCTCAATACCCTTGAGAATTTATTGCTCTCTTAGTCAAGAACCTATGTCCCATTCTAAAACAAGGCCTGATTGCATCATAATATTAACCAAAGTTTGACAGTTCTTTACAACTTGCTTTTAATTTACCTTTCCAGCTTTAATGTACATTACTTCCCTTCATCCATACTACAGTCTAACTAACAACTGCAATTCATCCCTGAACCCCACCCCCCATATAACAATTATCATCCAGGTTCTGCTTCCATATCTCCAATAAATTGGAACCTACTACCTCTCCAGGCAGCATCTCATCAGATCACTCTAATTTTAATAAAGTCTCATTTATATCATACTCTTAAGTCTGCCATTAGAAAAGGAACACTTGGATGTTTATATAAGATTACTATTCTGACACATATTCAGCTAGATGACCTCTTTTACACTTTGCTGTCTGTACTTTACATATATTATTTAATTTGATCCTTACAATAACCCCATGAAATACAACTATCATTGTTGTCATTTTTTAGATGAGGAAACTAAAGATTGGAGAGATCAGAGAATTATAGATTTAGAGCAAGAAGGGACATCAGATGTTATCCAGGCTTAACCTTTTATTTGACAGATGAGGAAAGTAGCAGAGGGATATAAATCCAGAGAACCTGATTACAATATCAAGGTACTACATGACCTTTTAATTATTATTACTATAAAAAATAGCAGTAATAGATATTTAATTAGCACTTTAAGGTATTACAAAGCATTTTACATACATCACTTGAACTAATTCAAAAGACTCAGCTTAAGAGTCATAAAGCCAGTTTTTTCTCTCACAGAGTAAATAGGAGCCTTCTCTTTAAATCAAATATATGTTCATTTATCCTAGTTTTTTCAATGCTTGAGCAGCCCCCCCCAAAAAAAACCAGATTCTTAAGACAGAAATCACTGTTACATCATTTTATTTACAGAAACTGAATAAGGAAATGGAAGTTAGTTTTCAGTTCATTTCATTTGATATTATGCTTTGCTTTTAATATTTAATTACTTATTAATCTAGTCATATATACAGAGTAGATTTTCCTCTTAATATTGCATAACATTATTCTGTACTGGATCAACCAGGAAATTAAATAATTCTACTATGATATACTGGAAAAAACTATTGCCTTCAAACTTTGAAGTCCTAGGCTGCACTTGCTGCTTTGATGTTGATAGAATATTTCCCTCATATAAATCATTTCACCTGAAGTACCTACCTCACAAAATGTCTGTGAAGTAGATATTGATGTATAAACTGTACAAGTGGTCTTTTTGCTTGTTCTCATAATGAATAATACTTCAAATATTTATGATGAAACCAAATTTAACAAATATTTTATTTGCCTAAGGAGAACCTATGAATCATCATCCTACTTAGCTGCAATTTATTTAAGCCTTTGGTTTCATTTACAGCAAGTATGTTAATAATAACATGGTTCAATATCTCAATCTACTAATGAATTTGTCACTGGACAAAGATTCCACGTTTGAAGAATAAACATTTAAATTAACATTTATAAATACTATATAATAATTGTGTTATTCTTAGCATGGCTCTGTTCAGTATTCTGCCACTGCCAATGAAGAAGCAGAAAGAGGTCATTCAGGGCTCTGGGTCATTGTCTTTTGTTCATGAGCTACTGTGATTAGAGTTCTTTTTTACTGATTGATCAATTTACTAGTGATAACCTTCTCCATAATTATCTGGGATGGTCTTTAACAGAATAAGTCTATGACAAGGACTCTACTTGAAGGTTCTTCAACTTGGCAGAACTTTCCAAGGCTTATACTCTACTGGTAGAATCTTCCAAAAGTCAGAGTCACCTTCATGTCATTTTAACAGAATTTCTCTATTATCAAATATTATAAGGCCTCTTTAAGGAAATTCATGACCATTCATGAGAGATCAATCTAACAATCTAAATGGGAAAAACTTGAAAGGATAAGAAATACTTTTTGTTCAAACTATGATATAGACCTGGATGGAAAGTTCACTTGGTCCATCAGTAGTTGTCTTAGACAGACACTGCAGATGGATAATAAAGCAGGCCCAGAATGAAAAGGAGGAAGAGAACAGGTTAGCTGCAACTGGGAAATCATGCAGTACCTTATTTGATTCTAAGCTGCTCCTTGACACAAAACCTTACCTTTACATTAAAATTCTCCAGCGATGTTGTATGGCTTTTAAACATGGATCACCATAATCTCTGAAGAATTTAAATTACTGATAACATAAAGGGCAATAGAAAGATGGACCATGGGTGTATGCAACATGATAGGATATAAGAAGCATAATGCATAGATATACAAAGTAGTTTAAATGTTATCATCAAGGAAAAATTCAAGAGAAAAAGAAATAGGACAGTCATATAGTGAGACTAAAAGATAATAGTTAAACAATCCATGTGCTACACTATATTTAGAAATTATTGAAAAAGCACCTAGATGAAAGCTCAAACATCAATGCCCCCGTAGCAGGTTTATGGAGACATACAGAAAAGAATTACATAAGATCAGAAGGTATGGATAAGCTTCAATCTCAAATCAAGATCACAGACAACATTGAAGTATGTCATTACTATCAAGGATTAAATTGTAAGGTCTTCAGAACATTATTAGAAGAAGGAATTAGAATTAAAGGAAGAAACTTCCTATTAACTAAAGCTATTTAGTAGAATGGGCTGCCTCTGGAGATAAAGACTGAATTATAGGTTTGTGGAAATGTTTTAGTGGAATTCATGGAGTTGGGTTAAGTCCTAAGGTCCCTTCCAACTCTAATAATTATGATGTATACATATAATGAAACCAACTTTATCAACTGTTTTATTTGCCTCTCTAAGGAGAATCTACGAGTTCTCATCCTACTTAGCTACAATTTATTTAAGCCTTTGGTTTCATTTACAGAATGTTATTAATAACATACTTCAATGCCTCAGTTTACCAATGGTATTTATTTCAAATTTGGTTTAGCAGAGTATCTGAAAGCCGACAACACCATAAATAGCATAGAAATTTGGAATGAAAGTAAATTTGAGAAATTAATATTGTAACTTCCCCACTTGCTCCAAGAAAAGCAGCTTAGCAACAATAAATTCTACTTTTTTTACTACATAGTGTAATAAGTGATCATCATTATCCTAATACAGTGATTAACATAATTTTTAAAAGTGATAATGTTATGAATCACATAGTTTGAAGATAAGTACTATAAGGTAAAGATTTAAAAATATAGTGAATTATTATAATTATAGAATTATAATTCTTATGATAATGTTTTCTTGGGGCAATTAACAACAGATGAGTGTTATAATCTACAAATGGAAATTGCTATGCTAGAAACTATTATAACTTTTAATCTTAAAAAAAGTAGTTATTTTCCTTTTGAGGATTTATATGGAATTATAGACTGTTAAGAGTTAAATAAATTGGTCAGAAGCGATCTAATCTAATCTTTACCTAAAAAATGAAACCTCTCAACATCTCCCAAAAGCAATCATATAGTTAAAAAGTTCCAGGGGTAAGAAATTCACTATCTCCCAAAACAGTCCATTTCATTTTAGGATTATTCATTGATACTAGTTCTGATCTCTGAAGCTCTCTTTTTATTTAACAACCCTTAATATTTTGTAGGCAATTATCTTTTCTAATGTTAAATATTCCTATAGTCATTCATTTTAGGATAGTTTTGCATCTCTTCTTCCTTAATGGCAACTTTCTTCTGTACTTATTCCTATACACTTAGAGAAGTTAAGTGACTGAAAACAAGTGTTTCCATTCTAGTAACATGCCTAGTTATTCAGAAAACAGTTAACAAAAAAAAGTTCCGTAGAGAAGTTTCAGCTTTTAAACAATCAGTCCAGGTACAGTCTAAAGTTATACTTTCCCTCATCTTAATATTACAACATGTTTAAAAACTTTTTGATACTCTATAATCTATCTAATATAAATTGCATCACCTGAAGCCATATATAACCAGACTGTTACATTATATGAAACTAGAATTTTTGGATGGGTTTGAAACAGCTCTTAAAATAGTAAAAGCAGGTGCAAAACTGCTTTGCATGACTTTAAAAATAGCAAGGATCCCTATTCTCCCCTTTTATTAGATTTTTTTACAAAGAAAAAATGTTGACTCTTTCAAATCTATGCCATACACTTGAGGAAATACTCACTTCCTAGAAATCTGAAGGAATTACCTAAGTCATGATTGCAATTATGAAAAAAATGGGTATAATGTTTTGAAGGAATTGTGAAATAATCCAACTATTCTGAAATGCAATTTGGAATTATTTTGATGATTGTCCAAACTGTTTATATCCTCTGACCTAGGTATTCTACTAGCAGGTTTATCTCTTATAGAAATTAATGTCACAAAGAAAAGCTCCATAGGCACCAAAAGACAGCATTATTTTGTAATAGCAAAGAACTGAATACAAAGTAGATTCTCAACAACTGGGGAATTGCTAAGTAAGGGGGGCACATGAATATAACAGACAAGGAAATTATGAATACAGAGGAACATATGAAAACTTATATGAACTTGATGCAAAGTAAACAGCCAGGAAAATAATATTCACAATGACTATAGTAATGGAAATAGAACAACAAAGTAATAGAAACTAGATGCTGTGAAATTATATAATGACCACCTTGCCTCCAAAGAATATCACTTATTCCTGCCTTTTTTTTTTACCAGAGATGGGGAACTATTGTTTGGGTCATTATTATTGTATAAGACAATTTCAATTTTGTTATAAAACACTGTTAAATTGTTTTATTCTTCTCTCTTTTTTAATTCTTTATTATAAAGGACAGCACTCAGGAAGAGTAAAGCAGGGGGATACAATAGGAAATGTTAAATGATATTTAAAAAAAAACCTGTAGTACAAATTAATTTTAAATGTAGCACAGTTTATCCAGATCTTTAAAAGAGAATAAAAAATATTCAATGCATAACCTGGAGAGGTTCCTGCAACAGTGAGTAATTCTTCAATAAATAATATGACAAAGATATTTTCTCTTATTAAAAGTAAAGACTTTGTCTTTACTTTTAATAAGAGAAAATATCCTTAATATTCTTAAATATTAGTCAGGACTAGATCTTTCTGTACATTCCTTGGAGATATAATAGAACTTTGGAAGTTGAATTCATTGTAGAAGATCAGTAAATGCAGTGGAGTAATTAATTCCAAAATGCTTTGGAGGAGCCAATACATTGTAAAATCTTATTTGCTTACATCACAAATAACTACAGACCTCAAATAACAAGAATTTTTCCTAGGACAATTTGCAGGCATTAGAGATTCTAGAAATCCAAGTTTTCAGCTCTCTATTATTTGAAGTCTAATGACAAAAAAAGTTTCAGAAGTCCCAGCAAAAAAGGATCCTTAGGAGACAGCTAGGTGGTGCAGTGGATAGAGTACTGGCCCTGGAGTCAGGAATACCTGAATTCAAATTTGACCTCAGACACTTAGTGATTACCTAGCTGTGTGGCCTTGGGCAAGCCACTTAACTCCATTTGCCTTGCAAAAAACTAAAACAAAAAACATTTCACATTTTGCCAGAATTACATTCTATGAGCACATAATTTGCTGTTCCTGTCACTTATTGATTTAAAAATTAGATTTTTAAATTGATTTTAAATTGATTTAAATTGATTTAAAAAATTAGATTTTTAAATATATGTAAAATGTGGTAAGAATTTGTTATAGGAAGCAAACTATATAGCTTGGGTTTGTAAGCCCATACTTTCATTGTTATAAATGGTTTGTGAATACTTAGTCCAGAGTGATTAAAATTTTTTTTATTAAGACATTTTAATAAATGGCACACCTCTCTCAAGGGGAGAGAGGCACCAAAATCCAGAATTGCTAGGTGTTATATGCACTTTGAAAGGCTTGGTTCCTCCCCCTTTGTACCAATCATTGTCAGGGGTCACAATCTAATTGATACATTAATCCCCATAAATTTTCACTGTCCAACTCATTATATAAAAGAGCAAGAACAGCTATCTCCTTGAGCATGTGCAAAGGAGAAGGGTGAAGACCCTAGATTAAGCTCAGAACTAGGTGGGGCAGACTTTAACCTAATTTCAGGTTTTGATCAGATTGAGGATAAATCTTTTGTCTTAACTCAGGTACCTGCCCATAGGCAAAAATATGGGTAGACCCCAGTCTTTGTAATGTAAACTAACAATTGTCCCTTCACATTCCGGTGGAACCAAACACCCCCATATTCCTCACATTTATGAAATTGTCCTTTTCAGTTTTAACTAAGTGAAGAAAAAAATTAATACTTTTCCCTCCCCTCTTTAATTAACAATTAACTATAACATCCATTTTCTAACTATGCTGGTTAACTAAAGTCTCACTGCACTTCTACATGCACACAACTAGAGAATACCTAACTCACTCAGATGCATAACATTACTATTAGGCATAAAAAAAGGGGGATCAATTTAATGATGAAATTTTATAGTACTTAGTAAAGCAAGAATAATTTACCCTTAGAAAAAGAAATTATGCTTAAAATAAATAAAAAAAAGCTAAGAGCAAATAGAGGCTTAACATTAATTGTGAAAATGTGACAGAAATCTCTTGGGAAAAGATACAGGTGCAGTGGAAATTGCTGGAATGTCAAATTACTTTTCAGCAAAAGGCTAACTGAGAATTGTTCAAGAAGGCTCTAGGTTCTGGCACACAAAAATTTAAGAACTAAACTGAAATAATGCATTTGTATGACTCAAATATACTTTTTTTAGGAAGAACTAAAAAAAAACATCTAACCTAACCTAGAAGACCAAGATTTCCCCTGAAGGGAGCTCAGTTCTAACTCTAATTTCCCTTTTTATTTAATCAGGGAATATGATTTCACTGGTACAAGAAGTTCCTTGATGAAGGAATTAACTCTACCAATGCAGATCAGTAACTTATATAGATTTAAGACATTTGTCTGAAACCCTGAAAAGTTAAGGGATTTGCCGAGAGTCATAAATCCTCATATGAAAATCAGGATTTAAACTAAAGTCTTCCTGATTCTGAAGCCAGTTCTTTATCCACTAAGGCATCCTACCTCTCATCTATGTTATTGCAGTCACAAAAATGAAAACAATGGCCTATATGCTCAAGGCAAAAAAAAAAAAGTCCAGCAAATTTAGTGAGAATAAAAGGGTAGACCTTGGAGAAATTTATTTTTTTAGGTTTTGGGGTTTTTTTTTTGCAAGACAATAGGGTTAGGTGGCTTGCCCAAGACCACACAGCTAGGTAATTATTAAATGTCTGAGGCCACATTTGAACTCAGGTACTCCTGACTCCAGGGTTGGTGCTCTATCCATTGTCCTAACTGCCCCTGACCTTGGAGAAATTTAATACAATATATCTTGCTGAAAAAGACCACAGGCTAGTCAAAGGAACTTTTCGTTTGTTTTTGATAGAGATAGCATTAAAGGATTTGATCTTTGTGCTTTAAAAATTCATGTTAAAAAAAAACAATAACCCTAGAATTTTAGGTGAGAGCTAGTCTAAAAGAAAGGTCTCCTAGACAGTCATTATATATTCTTCTATTTGCCCTTAAACTTTTTGCATAATGATGATTTTGTTGGCAATTGTTTATGTTCTTCTAGTCTCCTACTGTCAGGCTAATTTTATTTTCAGGGAAATCTCAATCTCTTTTAAACCAGCACTTAAATGGAAAAGTCACCCTTTAGTTGTAGCCAGTTCATTTACCTGAGAGAACAGGAATTTTAAGCAATGTAGAAGAGGTTTTAATCTCTGTGTCACTGAAAACAGATCAGAAAATCAAAGTAGTCTATCAGCTATTGTACTGAAACTCTGTAACCAGAATAATGCTTTTGTTGAGTGCTTTTTGTAGCTTTGTGATGAAGGAAATTGAAAGGACTTCTGAATTATAATCTTCACTTTGACTGGAAGTCTTCAGCCCTACCAGTGTTTATATTCCTATACTCTAATACTCCCCTGAATCTATGATTTCATTGGCAAGTTTATTCCTTCCAACACTGCAGACTGCAGCCAATCCATTCCTGTCTATTTCTTTCCTTACTTGCAAGGGCCCTCTCTAACTACCTGGAACTTCACTCCTCTGTATTTGTGACTTTTTAAAAATATTTATTCTCTTATGTCTTTTTTGGTGCTTAACAAATGCTTCAGAGATCAGTCAGATAAAATTAATAATCCCTCTGGCCAAGACTCCTTCCAACCCCAAATCTATTTCTGAATATATAATCTTTAAACTCTTAACATGGAGTTTGGAAAAAAATATTTATCAGATGGTTAAACCTTTACATTGACTTTCTTAAGAATAAAATTGCATGTGGTATGGTAGATAGAACTAGACTTGGGGTGGGAAAGATCTGGGTTCAAATCCCATTTCTGAAACCTTTTAGTTATGTGATCCTGAGTAAGACTAAATCACTCAAAAGACTCTAAGTCACAGAAAAGGGGCTGACAGGCATCAGTAGAGGGAAATTCCTCATCTGGGAGTTCCCAATGTCAAGTAAATTACAGGTTCAATCCATAACTCCTAATCATATAATAACATGATGGAAATAAGTCAAGTTATAGACTAAGAGTCTATCTGGTATTTAAAAACAATTACCTTTAATCATAGTAGTTGAGAAAAGTCCCTGATTTGGAGTGACTTTGCATTGATATACTTGTGATTTTATAAATGCAAATACATTTATTTGCCACTCCCCCTCCTGACTATCTTCCATGCCTGAAATGCTCTTCCTCATCTTCACCTTCTAGTTTCTTTCAGATCCCTAGCTAAAATTCTATTTTTGACCTTTAGTGACTGCCTCCTCTCCCCCTTAATGTTTATCCCTTCCTTGATAATTCCAATGTAAGATAAGTCCAACTGAAGATAATTGTATAAAATACAAATAGGCATATATATATATATCTGAATCTTTCTAATTAGATTTAAACATGGCTTTTATGTAATTATGTATTGTCTCCTAAGAGAAGGGACTGTCTTTTGCTTTTCTTTGTATATACAATGTTTAACACTGTGTCTGGGCTTTAGTAGGTATCTCTTTCTTTTTTGTTTTTTTTTTAAGTTTTTGCAAGGCAATGGGGTTAAGTGGCTTGCCCAAGGCCATAGAGCTAGGTAATTATTAAGTGTCTGAAGCAGGATTTGAACTCAGGTACTCCTGACTCCAGAGTCAGTGCTCTATCCACTGTGCCACCTAGCTGCCCCTTTAGTAGGTATCTCATAAATGCTTAATGACTGATAACACCTCAGCTCCTTCCTGCATGACCCCTGTCATGGATTTTCACATGGATACTTCATTCAAGATATATCATAACAAGCCAGGAGCTTCAATATGAAAAGGTACAGACTACAAACTTAGGGATTCAACACGCATAGGTGTATGGGAAAATGAAGGCTAGAAGGGGGCCCTTTGAGTGAGCTCCTTGAAGTCAGAGACTTGTCTTTTATCTTTCTTTCTATCATCCATGGTTAGAAAAGTACCTGGTATGAAGTAGTCACTGAATAAATGCTTATTATTTATAGACTAACTTTTAGTCTGAAAATAATAAAATTATAGATTCTTAGAACAAAATTCTTAGGATTTTGCAGCAAATGCATTAATGGATGGATGATCTTATTTCTAACATTTATTAATTTGTCTATGAGAAAGTTATTTCTCCTCTCCAGACTTTAGTTTCCTCATCTGTAAAACGAGAGAATTAGGCAAGCTGGATCTCAAGGTGCATACGAGCGCTAGATTGATGATAAAACTTTACATTTACTATAGAGTAATAGCCGGTTTTTGCATTCTCATTTGGAAATTAATTTAGTTCAAAGGACAAATTATTGCCTCCTGCAACCACCTTATAATTTAGTACTGAAAATAAAATGCAATTCTTATTACAGAAATAAAGTATTCTTATTAATAATAATAGTGATAATTCTCCATTAAATTAACAGTACAATGCCTCATCATGACACAATTGTGGTTAGGAGCTCCTGAAAGTTATGCCAGCAAAACTCAAGCTTTGGAGAATCCTACTAAGCTAGAAAGGGTTGTATTTGCTTGCTTGTTTTGGGTATAGCCTTCAGATAAATTGCATGTCCATCAGTTGAGGACAAACTTAACCAAATTTGGAAAAGTTATTACCAGATTGGCTATAAAGTGACAAATGAAGTAATTCTGAAGTCTAGCTATTAAATTATAGATAGGCTTGGATTTGCATTGATGGAAGAAATATCCACACCTTGAAATATCAAAAGAGTAGTAATAATAATACTGAGGCAAAGAAAAATGCAATAAGTGCTCTGTTATTTTGATGAGTTTCAAGGTCTTAAGAAATAATAAGAAACTATATTCTCAAGATCAAGATTCCAAGTCAGGTTTAATTATGTTTGTGGAACAACAATCACCTTAAGTGAACTGATAATGCTAAGAGAACCAAAGCAGCAACAATTATTCAGACATTGAAATAAGTCCCACATTTTTTCTTGCTGCCCCATTTTTTTTTTTTATGGTCTTATATATATATATATATATATATATATATATATATATATATATATATATATATATATATATATGTATGTATATATTTTGCAAGGCAGATGGGGTTAAGTGGCTTGCCCAAGGCCACACAGCTAGGTAATTATTAAGTGTCTAAGATCAGATTTGAACCCAGGTACTCCTGACTCCAGGGCCAGTGCTTTATTCACTACGCCACCTAGCCGCCCCTCATGGTCTTATATATTTATACCTATTGAGAGCCTACCTATTCCTCAGGTTTTGTTTTTCTTGCCTTTTCATTAATTGGGGGAGAAAGGGTGAGGGAATGGAGAGAATTTAGAACTTAAAAAAGGACAAAAAAGTTTGTATTTTAAAAATAAATTAATTTAAAAATAAAATAAAATGAAGCAAAAAAAAAAGATTTTACCTATTCTTTAGCTCTAGCACAAACACTATTTTCTCCCTGGAAATTTTCCCTGAACTATCTTTCCTTCTTTCCTAGCCAATCAGAAATTATCTTTCCTTGCTTAGACCTTACCTTACATAACATTTTGTACCTTTTTTATTCATTAATGCCTTAAATACCAAAATTTATTTTTAAATGTGAGTATGTAGTGTAAAGAGCACAGGACTTGAAGTAGGAATTATCATCCTGTCTCTGACACTTACTCTATGACCACGGGCAACAAAATTAATCTTTCTTAATCTCAGTTTCCTCAGTAAAATGACAATACTAGTTAACATTTATATAATGCTTTGCAAACCTTTTAAATTTGATATACATTAATTACCACACAAATATGTCAAATGGAAATAACAATACCTGTTCTATTGCAAAATGTAATTTTGAGAGTCAAATGAGATAATGGCTGCAGGTATATTATAAGAAGCATTTTATAAGGTCAGTTAGGGTGATAATAATGATGAAGATGTAGTTTCCCTATCACCACCACCACTAGATTATAAATTCCTTGACAGAACTAGTCTTTATTTTTTTTACCTGCCCTAGTACCTAAGATAGTCTTCTGTAAAAAAAGAAGTGCTTAAAAATGTTTCATCAACAACAACATTTTGACAAAATGACCATGAGAAGCTGAGGTTTAGGTAAACTTATGACCAATCAAGATCACAATGCATATTTCCTAGAAAAGTCACAACTGATCACAAGGGATGTTCTTAAGAAAAAGAAAATAAGACCAAAGGCTATGAACATAATGTAATTACATTTTAGCCTAATAATAATAATATTGAAAATAATGATTATAGCAGCTGATATTTACAATATGCCTTAAGGTTTTCAAAATGCCTTATACATTTTACCTAGATTTATCAACTCAATTTTTATTGAATACTTTCTATGTACTAAGGCAGGCATACATAAGTAATTATATTGTTTATAGACTGTGTAAAATGATTAAGAAAGAGTAGAAGTGATATGGAGCTTTGGAGGAAGGAGAGGTTATTAGTTCAGTTTCTTCTACCTGATTTCAACATTGCTTTTAATGACTATATATATATATATATATATATATATATATATATATGTACTTTAATATGAATAATTTTTTTAAAAAGGGATAATATTACAAGGAAAATTTCATGAAAGAAATGCTGTGTAAACTGGACTAGGAAAAACAGATAGAAGGTGGTATGAGAGGGAGGGCATTCTCGAGCAGGATGAGTAAATGTGTGGAGATGGAAAAGCATAGCCTGTGTTTAGGAAATAATAAATAAATTAATTCACTAAGAGTATATTGCTTAGCTGAGTTTTCTTTCCAAAAGGTTAGACATTCAAAACTGAGATCCAAATTAGTTTCTTGAGCCCAAGTTCTGTGCTCTTTCCTTTTCACTTTTAGCAAAAACAGTAAATATTCTTCTATCTTTCCTTTAAAATGTAAGCAAATCAATTCTGCTTTTCATATCAGGAAACTCTGAAGGATACAACACAGTACCTGATTTCAATACATCCTCACTTTCTTCCAAGTCCTTGTTTTCTAGATTTGGCATCTCTAGAGAGCTAGAGTCTTCTATAATACTTTCAACATCTCTGTCTTGGTTCTTGAAGTTGTTCTCTTTGGCAGGGGATTCTAATTCTGGCTCTTCGGATTCAAGGAAGATCTGACCAGCTACTACTCGGCCTGCTATGGCATGGTCCTTTACTGATTCTTCTGATGGCAAGGAAGACTGAGAAGTATCAAAAAAAAAAAGTTTCACAGTAAATATATATTTTAGTACATTAATTTCATGAAATTATTTTCCAGTGAATACTGATATTTTCCCTTTAAAGGTCTTTTTCAAGAGTACAACCCCAGGATGGCTAGGTGGTACAGCAGATGAAGCACAGGCCCTGGAGTCAGGAGTACCTGGGTTCAAATGTGGTCTCGGACACTTAATAATTGCCTAGCTGTGTGGCCTTGGGCAAGCCACTTAACACCATTTGCCTTGCAAAAACCTAAAAAAAAAAAGTACCACCTCTATTTGGCATGTGTTAAATAGACTTATCTGATAGATTCTGTTAAATTTAGAATTGTTTTTCTAATAGCCATCTTTTAGATTCATTTTTTTTATTTATCAACATCTTTTCACTGACTTTAGTAAAATTATTTCATTTTCTACTATTTTAAAATAACTTTCTTCCAAAACTAGTTATTTCCTAAACAGTAGAAAAATAAACTCTCCTCTGTCTTTTCAAAATTACTTTTAATGACTTGTCAACCATAGTACTTTTGCATGTCTACTTTAGACTGATTTTTTTTTAGGGTGTAGGGTTACTATTACAAGTGTCCTATATATCAGAAAAGTGATAAAGAAAAACATTCTTGAAAAAAGCATCAATATCACTTTTTTGTTGTTATCAAAAGGTGAAACTGGGGGGGGGGTAGGGGAGGTGTTCTCCTTAGCTACTGGGAAATGGCTAAACATCTTATGGTATTTGGATATAATGAAATACTGTTGCATTGTAGGAAAATGATAAAACAAAAAGTTTCTGAGGAAACTGGGAAATCTTTATGAACTGATTTAGAGTTAAGTGAGAAAAAATAGAGCATTTATGCAATGAAAACATTATGGAAAAACACTCCAAAAGATTACAACTCTGATAAACATGATAATAAACCACCAGTTTGAAAGATTAAAGATGAAATACAATGCTTGCCTTCAAATAGAAACGTGATTAAAGTAAATTCAAAAAGATATATATTTCTCAGATAAGGATAAAATGGAAATTTATTTTGTTAGGCTATGGAGCTAAGTACTAAGAACTATATTTTTCTTTTTGGGGGGTAATTTTAAAGTTGAGCAATGAGGGTAACAGGAGGGACAGTTAATTTAAAAATACTTGATACTTGTTATATAAAACAAAAGGCTATTTTTCTTTTTTAAAAAAAGCATTAATACATGTAAAGGACAAAAATAAAGAAAAACAGAACTGAAACTGACTCCTGCTAAAATGGAACAGTTACTTGACTTCAGATACTTCAAAACCCATGAGAAAAAAAGATGCTTTTTAAAAATTCACTTACACATGTGTCAGATGTAGGAATTAGACCCAGTTACTACTTCTGACTCCAAAGCTGGCTCTATATCACTGCATCAAGCTATGACTCAAGACTTCCAAATAGGTACTTTGAAAAATCCAAATAGAACATTAACAATACTTTTTCTTTCTTTTTATTTACTCTTCCAATTATAAATATAGGCTTCATCATTTCATTTTTGTGAAGTTTTTTCCCTCCTACCCTGCCCTGAGATAGTAAGTAATCTGATAAAGGTTATACAAGCACAATCAAGTGCATATATTCCCATATGATGAACAATACTTTTGAAAAGAGGAAAGTTTACTGTTTGTTTTTAGAAGAGAAAAATAACACTGCTAGTGTTCTGTTGGCTTCATCTAAGACATGTGCCATAAATTGATGCCACATAAAATAAATCTAACACTTATAAGACAAAATTAATTTTTTTGGGAAAAGAACAATGATATCTTTATTTCTTAAATAAGAGAACTACAATTCTGTTTATCATATAAATGCAGATTCTTTATATCTTCTTTAGTTATTACTGTGCAAACCCTTAAAACAGATGATGTCCAATTTATTCTGCATAGATTTCTGTTTGTACATAGTTGTCTACAAGTTATTTTAAAATCCTTCATTAGACCATAAGCTCCTTGAGTGTAGGGACTGTTTTTCACCTTTCTTTGTATCCTCCAGAACTTAACATATACTAGTCATTTCAGAAATGTTTGCTGACTTGTGATTGACAAACAGCTAAACAGCACCAAATTTTCAGTACATACCTTTGAATCTAAGGATTCATCCTGACCTCCTTCATCATCTGTAAATAAAGTTTAAATAAGTCAATCATTAACTTTATTATTGGAAAATTAAGGGTATTACTATAGTCAAATATTAAACAAAGTATACCAAAATGCTATCCACCAATGGGACATCAGTCCTGAAGTAATCAGGAATTTTAAATGGTAGCCTGGAATAAACTAAAAATTGTTTTTTCAAAAGGTTCCTTAATTCTGCTGCCCATCATTTCCCTTTTGTCAGATTTCATAATTATCTATACGAATTACTTCTATTTCTTCATTACCCACTTACTCTCGAGTCCTTCTAATCTAATCTAAAATGATTTATCATAATTTTAATGAAACTGCACTCTAAATTGCCAAAGTCAATGCCCTTCTCCAGAAATTCTCCCTTCTTGATCTCTCTGCAGAAAACTATATTATGTACTATCTCTTGTCCCCCTCTCCTCTTCTAATTCTCTCTTGGTTTCCTTAATATTGTACTTTCCTCCTCTTGGTTTTATCTCTTTAACTTCCTTCTTAAGTCTCTCTTTTTGGTATTTTTCCCTTCTTTCATTCTCTTGATATAAGCATTTTCTAAGCAGTTGGCCCCTCTTCTTCCCTCTATACTCTGACCCTTGATGATCTCAGTCACTCCTTTCAACTCTCACCTCTATGAAGATGATTTAAAAACCTCTTTCTTTACACTTTCAAGTTCTAGAATTATTTTCAACTACTTATGGAAGCTGCCTACTTCACCATCCTGTCTACAACTCAGGCTAAATGTCTAAACCAGAACTTATCTTCTTTCTTTATAATATGCTCCTTTTCCTGTTTGCTCTAAACTCTGTAATGGTACCACAATTCTGCTACCCTTCCTCACTCCATTTAGTACACTAAATAAGTAATATCTCTTATATTGATATCTTCATTTCCAATTCCACTGTAGTACAGTTTCTCATTACTTCCTACTTCCCTACTGCAAAAACCTCTTAACCAGTCTCTCTCTCTATTCTAGTTTCTTGGCCATGCTAAACCACCATACATGCCACTTCCATACTGCACATGTCTGATTGTATTTTTGAACTGATTCAAAACTTTCAATGACTTCCTATGGGACCAAATAAAATATAAACTTCTTATCCTGGAATTAAAGAGCCTCCAAAATCTGCTTCCATCCTGCCTTTTACCTTGTTTCAACTACACATGCTACACACTAACTAAACTTTATTCATCAACCTTTGAATAACTATGATGCTTTCCCATCTAGTACCTCACTCACACTATTTCCTATGCTTGGAATATCCTTCTTACCAATCTTTCTTTGTTGAAGTCTTACTCATCCTTCAAACTTAAAATATCACTTCTTTGATGAAGCTAGCCCTCCCTGAGAATCCTGGCAGTCAGAATATCCTTTTAGTAAAACTTAAAATGGGAAAATAACCCTGAGGTCAGTTCATTCAACCTGTACCTGGGCAAGAATCACCCCCTACATTACCCCTGAATGTGACATTAGCTTTTACCTAAAAATCAGCAGGGAAGCATAACCTAAGACAACCACATCTTGGGGACAATTACTTATTAAAAGTTTTTTTTCTTCTTAACACTAATTTTGTCTCTTTGCAAATTCTATAGTTCTGATTTCTAGGTTCTAATATATCTCTTCCATATGACACATAACCCTTCAAATTTATGAAGCTGGTTATTATATTTTCCTCCTCTCTGAAGTCAAAGCCTTCTCTCCAGCCAGCTAAGCATCTGTACCTAGAGTTGAAGTCAGGAACACATGGGCTAAAATTCTATCTTTGACACTTACTTAGCTATGTGACTATCTTAGTCATTTAACCTGACTGGGCCTCAGGTTTCTCATCTTTAAAATGGGAATACCTGTAATACCTACTTCATGTGAGATCCAAATAAATTAAGTAGAGCAAACCTTAAAGTAGTATACATACTCAGTTATTACACATAATAATATTTCTTCAACCAGTTCTTATAAGGCATTGTTTCCACAATCTGAAGCCCACAAACTTCCTTCTTAAAAATATGGTACCCAGAACTCAACACAATACTATAGATGTGCTGTAATGGGGCATAATACAAATAATCACACTATTCTAGACATTGAACATCTATTAATGCATCCTGTTAAATTCTTTTTCTGTCATGCTGTATTGAACTTACTGTCTATTAACACCCCTTTTTCAGGGTTAATCTTTGTTAAGTTATCCAATCCTATACTATAATGGGGAACTTGATTCTTTAAACACATGCATTCTTTCATGTATATATATATATATATATATATATATATATATATATATATTTGACTTTTTTTAGGGGGTCATGAGGAGGTTAAGAAGTGGGTAGACATGGCACAATTTCAATGGCTTAGGGAACTCCCAATAAGGAAACGCCTTCTATTGATGTAGACAGGCAATTGTTTTACACTTCATAGTTTTAGAATGCGGAACTTGGCTTTATTAGTTTAAGTAACTTGCTCAAGATTATGCAGTTACTAGGCAGTCCAGGCTAACAGAAGCATTGGGACACCCTGAGGGACAGATGGGAAGTACACATTCCAGGCTAATAACACCTCCAGTACTACCTTCAACTTGACCACTTAATTCCTTTCAGATGCTGATGAAGACAGTCCAGGACTCTGAAACCAAAAGCCTTGAAAATAGCAATGCTTCCAGTCCAGTGCTTGCAGCCATCACCTAAGAAAGTAACCCCTGTGGAGATGTGGCCTGGTGACTATACCTTTAGCTGCTATAGCTTCAGCTATTAAAATACAGAAAAGAAAGTTCTGCCACCACAGAACTTGGCACTGTCAAGTGGGTCAACATTAGAAACAGCTATGATTTTATTAGTAGAAATGACATTAAAGGAGAGGGATCACCATCTCCTTTGCCAGTAAACCCTAAGGATCATAGGATCTTTTTGTGAGACTTACAGATGAAACCTTTCATATGTGAGATTTCTATTAGAATGTAAGCACCTGGAGAGCAGGCAAATGTAGGAGTTAGAGATCTGAACCTGACCTGAGTTCAAATCACAAACCATACTTATTGTGGTTGGATTCCCCACCCCACCCCCAGATTTAATCTTATTATATTCATACCTTCCTTCTAGTCTACTGTTTAGTTAGGGTTACTTTCCTAGGTGATGATTGAAGCACTAGACTGGAAGAACTGCTATTCCCCAAGGCTCTTGGGTTCAGGGTTCTAGGTTATCTTCATCAGGGTCTGGACAGAGAGTGGTCAAAGTGAAGGTGGTGCTAGTGGTGTTGATTTGCCTGGCACAGGCACCTCTCATCTTTCCCTCAGGGTGCCTCAATGCTTCAGCTAGGCTGGATTGCCTACATAGTAAAAGCATAACCTTGAGCAAGTTCCTTCCTTAAACTGGCAATGTCAAAGTCAGCATTCTAAAAATTCTATAAAGAGCAAGTCATTAGTTGTCTGCCTCAGTTTCCTCATCTGTAAAAATGGGGATTCTTCCCAAGATTGTTGTAAGGACAAAATGATATATTATTTGCAAACATTAAAGTGTTATTTATATATAAATGCTAACTAATTATTTTCATATCCCCAGTGCTTAGCACAGTATTTTATGCTTCGCTAGCACCTAATAAATGTTTTAAAATTTCATTCATTCAATTCATATGTCTGAGACAGGAACTAGAACCATTTGATCTTCACTCAAGGCTTTATTATTCATTCATTCAAAACCTAGCACAGGACCAGAAGTTGTTAAAATTAATTTATTCAGCAAATATTTATCATCCCAGAAAAGGTTCCTCATCACCAAAAGGGTGGTAAGACAAAAGCTATAGAATTTCTTCTGGTTGAGTTTCATTATTTCCTAAATATCCTGCTTGATAAATTGTCAAGTATTCATTCATTCTAACATCTATTAAGTGCCAGCTAAGTTAAGTGTAAGTTCTAAATCCTAGAGGTAGAAGAATCTTGTCTTATAAATAAGATTTAGTCCCAGGGCTCAAAACATAATTTACCTGTAAGGGTGATATGTACACGATTAATGCATTATAAATTGAAATACATCCAAATGCCTAAGACTACAAAAATTAAGGTTATTATAAAATTAACTTCCCTGACTTTGTTTGTCTTTTCCTTGATTCACTCTAACTGGGGTACAATTAGTTTTTCTTATTGCTTATCAGTATTTTACAACTTAGAATTTATCAGCAACTATGCCTCTAGAGAAGAAGAATCATGTATCTTTTTTTCTTCCCTGACAAGCTAACAAAGACCATTTCACATAGTAGACACTTCAACAATTGAACAAATAGTTGTTAAATACCTCCCCTATGTTTAAGCACAGTGCTAGGTGCAAGGAATACAAAGACAAAACAAAATTAAAACGGTCCATGACATCAGAGGGAAATAGAATGAACAATTTGAGTCTATTAGGGTAGTGGATAAGATAAGGAAAGTTTTGGGATGATATAAATCTGCACTGGGCCTTGAAGAAAAGTAGGGGTCTATACTGGGGCTGCATTGGGACAGGAAATGAAATGTTAAGTTTGGGAAACAATTAATAGGCTGATTTGGCTATTAGCAGAATAAGGGTGAACAATATGAAAAACAGTGAGAAGGTGGAAATCAGTGGAAAATTTTTAGTTGTTAGGCTTATGGATTTGTATTCTTTTAACAGGGACAAAAAGGAAGCCACCGAAGTTTCAGGAATGAAGGAATGATATCGTTAGATATGACCATGAATTGAAGGGGGGAGAGACGAGAAGCAGGGAGACCAATTGAGAACCTATATGGTAATAATAGAAAGAAGAGTTTTTGAGGCCTGAAACAGGGTAGTCACCATGAGTGAGGGTAAGGAAATAGATATTAGAGATTTGTGAAGGTAGAATTGACAAGATCTGGCAACTTAATGCATATTGGGCTCAAGGAAGGAGGAAGAATTCAAAAATAATTCAGACATGGTACACCTGAGTGATTCAAAGAATGGTGGTATCTCAATAGAATTAAGGAAATTTTAAAGATATTTTCACTGAGGAAGATAATGAGCCATTTTGGACAAGATGAATTGATGCTTTTTGAGACATGCAAGTAGAGATATTCAGGAATAATGAGCAACATAGGACTAAAGTTCAAAGGAGAAATTAAGACCATAGAGTAATATCTATATATATTTGGGAGTCATGCCTAAGGAAATATGTGTATTCACATAGAATTTAAAAAATGATACAAAAATGTAGATAATTCCATTTGTATGCATAAATTTCACTTTTCTTATTTTCATTGATAAGGGACTTACTAAACAGCCAAGTCCATTTTTTCTCATTGTGCTCTAGTCTCTAATGAAGAACCTAAAGTTAGTAATAAATAGTAATACCTTTACCACCCTATGGAGATTAGCAATTGGTCTCTTTAGTAAGAAATCGATAGTCTGTTCTAAATAGTAATAATTTCAAAGAGAAATAGCACTTGCTTTTTGATTTATATTGACTGCATTGGTTTTTTTGATCCTATTTCCTTTCTTTCTCCTTTTCTTCCTGACTTTTCCTGCTACTTCTTCATTCATTGTGGGGTTTTTTTCCTTCTCTTATGTAACCAACAAGCAAAAGCTCACTGTCTAAATTGAAATCTGTTTTCCTTGCCCAGTAAAACTGACAAAACAAACAGAAGTTTTTTTGTATGTAGTTCCTCCCCAAATGGTCTTAAACTAGTCTTGGGACGTTTTGAGGCAACAAATCTTGATTATTTTTTTTAATCTTGGTATTACATGTACAAATGGGATTTTGAGGAGCCACCCCCATGAAAAACTCATTTGTTATCAAAGCTACCATTTGGTCCTCATTGTAATATAATTCCCAAATTTCAGCATTGCTCAAATTATGTCCTATCGAACCCTGACATTCTATACCATGTGCTGAAAGTCCACAAAAAAGTTCATTTTCCAATCAAAATATTAACTATTACATTATTTATCAAAAATACTTTGGTATAGAATATAGTTTTTCTTTATTCCTAAATTATACTAAATTCCTAATACCTTCCAGGGAACCAACAGTTTATGACTTCCATCAATATATTTTAAGCTCCCAAATGTTCCATGGTCAAATTAGTCCAGAAAACATTGTTCTAAAGTACTATTAAAAAAAAGCCATGAACTTTGGGTTTGAGTTATCAAAAGCTGAGAGTTTACAGGAAGCAATTCTTGTCATAAATTGTCTACTTGAAGATACCTACCCATCATGTACTATATGGATAATATAGATAATACATGGCAATAATATTACTCTAAAATAAACTGGCTGGGAAAAAATCTGAATAATTTAGGTTTATAGTATATAATACAGAACCCAGAACTAGAATTATTAAGTAACCATTACTATTTTATGACAGTCATTAAGTTATGTTTCTGTCCCACTGATTGTGTAATTATAGCATATGGATAATATTGTCACAGATTAGCCAAAATCAAATGCTGTATCCCTCCCAATTTTAATCTGACCTCTTCTCAAATTATCCCAGAGGTTAAATTTAACAAAATCAAACAAAAACAAAAGGCTAAATAAAAATTTGAGTGTGAGAGAACCCAAAACTTTTCTTTCCATTTCAGTTTCTCTTTGGATATTTAAAAAAAAGATTCTTTATTTGAAATATATTTCTTTTTTTGACTAAAGCTTCATAAACATTCACCTTTTTACCTACCAAGGGAAAGAAAATGAAAAGTTTTGGTTATATACTCTTAAATGTCTAGATTTTCTTTTCTTTTTTTTTCTTTTTTTTCTTTTGCAAGGCAATGGGGTTAAGTGGTTTGCCCAAGGCCACACAGCTAGGTAATTATTAAGTATCCAAGACCGGATTTGAACCCAGGTACTCCTGACTCCAAGGCTGGTGCTTTATCCACTGTGCTACCTAGCCGCCCCTAGATTTTATTTTCAAGTGTAACATTTAATCAATAATTATAGTACTATTTTTATTAAATTACCTATTAGCACAGCTAGTTACATAGTTATTATATTTCTTTATGTTTAAAGACAAAAAGTTAATCACTGTAACTTTTGACATTGAAGTCCTAAAACCAAGTATTCCAAATAATCTATAATTTACAATTTTTTTACTATGTTTCTTGCTTATGTAGTGAGTCCCGTATCTATGCAAACATAAAAGTGGTACTATGCATAAAAATAGAATTAGATTTTTCAAACAACTTTTTGTATTATCCCCTAAAAACATGCAAATCTCCTACTTAATTCAACAAAAATTATTATGTATATTTTATGATGCTAAATATGCTTTAAAATAAGTACCTAAAGTTATCTATAGATAGGAAAAAAGTTAGTGAGAGATAAATACAAAAAAAGACACAATGAGAAAATTTGTTTATGAATACAAGAATATGTGGTAGTTTCTGTTACCAGATTTCATCCCTATTGCATCATGTGCACAGTGCCTCTTTTTAGAAATAGCTAAGTAGAAATAGGTTTCAGGTAAAGAAAATATTGACAGATCTTAACCCATTTACTAAAACTTGGAAAGAAATATACTCCAGATGGTAATGTTAAGACTGTTCACAAAGCATAAGCTATTTTCTCTTTGAAACAAGTAGACATTCTGTTATGGTGATGTGAGTCACTTAACTTGATAACTTTGATATTATATGTACAAAGGGGGAATAAAGCTATAGGAGTCCCTTTTAAAGGAGAAACCATTCAATAAAGACAATGCTTTGATGAATAGTTAAATAGACCGTATTATAAATTAATCAGAAGGATCAAACAAAAAAAAAAGGAGATTAAGGCACAGAAGAGGTTGGTAGGGCTCAATCAATACTTACTGATTTTTCCACTCAACACTATTACATTCATGATGGATATACCTCGTAGAAAACTAGGAAGGTATTTTGGGATTTAAAAGGGCTAGATTTCTTTCTTAAGGACCAAGCTAAACTCAAATTACTATGTTCACCAATTGCCCAACAACAGTTTCCAGGTCCTAGTTTGGGCCCAGACTGGCTCAGAGTGAATTTAAATGCTAGTTGCTTCTGTTTTGGCCAGAATCCCTGAGGTTCTTCCTCTCCCTGAGGAGAGGACATTTGTCCTTTGTTCTCAAAGAAGACCATGATTTCATGAGGTGATGCCATGACAAATGAATTTGATTTGGGTGAGGGGGTGCTAGGCTAAACTACCAGTCTCACTTTCTCCTCCAGAGTCATCTAGATCCATTGGCCAGATAGGAAGTAGGACTATTGGAGATGGCTGTGGATATGAGGCAATCAGGGTTAAGTGACTTGCTCAAGGACACACAGTAAGTAAATATTAAGTGTGTGAGGCTGGATTCAAACTCCTGTCCTGACCTCAAGGCTAGGGATCTATCTACTGTACCATCTACTGCCTTTTTCTTTTGACTAGGTAAAAGAGGTTATTCTAGGCCTTACATCACTCACCCATCCTTAATCATCAAATGGGCATAGCTTCAGTCAAACTGAGACAAGGGAAAGACTCCTAATTGCCTCCTGGGCTATCTCTAGGAGTCCTGATATATAACTTGCCACTGGACCTAGATGGCTCCAGAGGAGAAAGTGAGGCTGGTGATTTTGCCAGCTCTCCCTCAATTCATGGCATCACTTCCCAGATGTCATGATCTTCTTCAAGAAGGAAAGACAAACACCAACAACTTCAACACAGATAACAGTTTAGATTATTGCTAATGTAAATTTTTCCTTGGCAAAATGGGAAATTTATATTTTTTACATCATTTAGCAAAGCAGCATAATGCTGTTGATATGGTTTCAGAGAAAAGTGATCACTTTTACTGTCACATAAATTAAATTGATTGAGACTTTAAAAGGAAAGAGATAAACTGACAAGAGATCTCTCTATACTTTGCAGATCTCAGTTAAGTAATAAGACTTTTTGTGCTTTAGTTCCCCACAATTCAAAAAAAAAGGATACCACTTTACTTTCCTCATAGGGATACATTAAGGGTTAATGATAACATTTGGAGGAGGGTAAAGTCAGTATTTAAATCTAAGATAAAAAGTATCAAATTTAATTGGAATCAATTCAAGGCTTTACCACTTGTTAACTATGTGTTAGTAGCAAGTCACTTTCCCTTTCTGGGTCTGTTTTTTTGTTCTGTATGGTGAGGGAGAGGGAACAAATGTCCTAAGTTATCTTATCAATCTATTCCTCTGAACCTTTGTTCATTCTCCATAACTAACAAGTAGTAACATTTTCCAGAACCTTATTGTGAACTTTCTTATCTTATTCACAGGTCTTACAGTTTCTGCTGTCCATTTAGAAGAGGGACAATTAGATTTGGGGCTCAGTCATTTCAATGGAATTTTAAAAAATAATATGAATAGAAGTGCAGTTCACATTATTTTATGAATTACTAGATAAAATAATAAAGCCTTTTCCTCTAGAAGTGAGTTAGGTACAGGCAGAACAGAGGCAGCTGGGTGGCTAAGTAGATATAGCACTGGACCTGGGGTCAGGGGTGGATTCAAATCCAGTCTCAGATGAATCCCAGCAGTGTGACCCTGGACAAGTCACTTAACCCCTGATTGCCTGACAAAAGAATCCAGTGGAGAAGAAAATGGCAAACCACTCCAGTATCTTTGCCAAGAAAACTTCCATGGACAGCTCTGTCCACGACAAAGAGTTGGACATGACTGAACAACAACAATAAGAAAGACAGGAGGTAAATAGTTTTCAGCTATTTAGGCAGGTGCCTTAGGCTGCCATTTCTGGAAAAAACTGAAGTTTATGTTCCAACTAAGTTGAAATACAGCTAACAAAATAAAAAAAAGTTAACAGATCTCAACTCTTTGGATAGCCAAGAGACATCCTATTTCATTAGGATGAAAGGATCTTCACAAGACACTGAGTCCAATTCCTTCATTTACACCTGAGGAAACAGACTCCACTCCTATACCTCTCCACTCCTGCCAGACTTTCCATTTAAAACCTCAAGCCATTTAATACTAACAATAAACAAAAAATAATAATTCATAAATAACTTTAATTTTTAAGATGAAAAAATCTAGATATCCATAAATTAGAAATATAAAATTATTCAATATAGAACACCTGTAATTAGACTACAGAGAAAAAGGCAATTTTTTAAACATCTGAGCATTTCAATTTTTAATAAAGGGGTCAAATGCCATGTAAATAAGCAGTGTAAACAAAACAACAGTCACCTATTTCTACTCCGAAGATAGTCTGTAAGACTTAATCTTATTCCAAGAGCATTTATGTACCTTGCACACAATTGAATTCTTTGTGAGTTTTCTTCTATCATACAATATCTATGTTGTTTTAATGCCTGTCATATAATCTTTCACTTTAAGAAAATTATGTAACTGTCATGCAAAAGCAGTGTATAAAGCAGTATAGTCGGAAGATCATGAGATTTAAACTCAAAGAATCTTAATTTGAATCCTAGCTCTGAAACTTAGTACTTGTATAATGATATTTGTCCTACGTTCTCAAAGAAGACCATGACATCAGGGAGGTGATGCCATGACAAGCAAGTGAATTGGATTTAAGAGGTGCTGTGCTAAGTCACCAGCCTCACTTTCTCCTTCAAAGTCACTTGGATCCAGAAATGGCCCTGGATGTATAATAGTGTGACCTATTCAGTGGGCCTCAAACTGTAATATCAGAAGGCTGGACTATTGTCTAGGGTTCTTTCCCTTCCCATGATCCAAATGCCACCCTTTTCAAGTGTTGCTTGTGCTAGGAGGAGTTAGGACAAAACATTTATTGAAAATCATCTTATTCACCCAGATACAATGTTAAGGTTTGTAGACTTTCAGGGTTAGTATTAGTTGAACCAGAATTCCACAATACAATCAAATTCTTACTTGTTATCTGTTATGTATATGATTGCTTTCATGTTCTCCTCCAAAATAATGTAAGCTCCCTGAGGGTAGAGTCTATTTTTTCCATTTGGTTTCCCTCCAGCTTAGCATAGCATCTAGCAGGGTCAAGTGCTACATAAATGCACATTGATTGACTGGAATACTCTTATTTGATAAAGATTTCAAAGGCAAGACTGGCTCATTAATGCAAACATTTAAAAAACAACTCAAAGTCTGTGTCCCAATAATGGCAATGTGTCAACATAATCTTATTTATGCAAGAAGGTCTAATCATTAGTCTCTATTGTGTTGTCACATCAGAGGTTTGAAAACAAGAGATATCTAACTATATAAGACACTAAAATAGAATTTAAAAATAGGAACTTTCATTTTAGAAGCAGAATAATTAAGGGAATGCAACAATTTAGAATTAGGCCAGATATTTAGGGATCCAAATAATCATTTGTGAATTCTCTTGTAGAAGACAGATGAAAAAATTCTTTTTGAAGTTGAAAAATGAGATAAAAATATGAAGTATTATATAGACTTATTATTATCTATTTATGTGGAAATTAATTATACCATAATGGTTTGAGCAAGAAACACTTTCAGATGCTAAGAAGATCCTATAGAGATGGCAATTTAGAAGGCTCTGGAAAGGCATTCCAAATCCCAATTAAGGCACAAAAGTAGGTACACACCAAAAAACAAACAGACAAACAAATAAAAGAACACCAAGTCTAAGTGTAGAAATCAAAAGAGCTCACAGGACATTCCATTCAGGATACCTTTTTTAGTACCACACACCAAAATATCAAAAGTAGTTTGCCATCACCCATTCGGAACTAATTTTTTCCGTATACCTTGCCACAAACAAGCCTAAAGTCATTCCGACCTGCGATTCTTAACCCAATTCCCTTATTTTCACTGACCCACAGCAAAAGCAGCAAGGACAACAGCCCCAAAATAGAAACAGAGTACAAAAGGGCCAGGGCACGTAGCAACTCTGTGGCTATATTGTTAAGTTCTAGAATTAGGCTTTCTCTCTCCAGAGTGACAGCTCATCGAGTGCAAACAACACAAAATCTGGAAGCCCAAATCGCGGGGTGCCCTGGCGCCTGGGGGGGTCTCCGAGCTGAAGGCGGGGCCTGCGGAAGGCAGCGGCACACGCGGCTGTCCCCGAGCGCGGGGCAGCGACACCGCCGGGGGTGGGGGGCTGCTGCGGAGCCCCTTCCCGCCCCCTCCGACCGCCGGCCCCACTACGCCCCTCCGCGGCCCGGGAGCTCACAGCCCGGGTCAACGGAAGCCAGGGCAGGAGTGACAGGGCTGGGGGCGCGCGTGGGGACGGAACCCTCCAGGCGGGGGTTGGGGAGCGCCAGCTCGGCCTTCTTTGTGGGCCCCCTCCCGGCTCGGGCCGGGCCTCGGAGCGGGGGCGGCGGCGGCGGCGGCGGCGGCGGCGGCGGCGCCGCGAGTCCCTGGGCCCGGGCCGGGGCAGGGGGCGGGTACTGACCCGAAGTCGCCCACACCGATCCGCAGCACACCAGCGCCCCACAGAGCAGCAGGGCTAGCCTGACCCGGACGCGCATCCTGCCGCCGCCGCCGCCCCCGCCGCCGCCGCCGCCGCCGCCGGGGCTCAGGTGCCGAGGCCACCCTCCCGTCAGCGCCGGCGTCTCGGTTGTCGCCGCCGCCGCCGCCTCCCGGGCCACAGGATCAGCCGCTGTCGCCCGGCTTCCTGCTCCGGCCACTCGGAGCACCCTCCCCGCCGTCCCGCCCCTCAACCCTAAAGTGCAACCAATCCGCCTCCCGGCCCGCAGGACGCCGGGGCCAATCACCGCGGTCTCCCCGCCCTCCCCGTCGTTCCGCCCCTCAGGGTCAAGCAGCCGCCAATCGCAGCGCGCCATCCCGCACACCGGCCTCTTTAGTTGGGTCACGGACGCGCCGACATGGCCCCAGCTAATTGGCGGCTAAGGGTCTCAACAAAGCTAGGGCGAGGCACCGGGAGAAAAAGAGAAAAGGCAGAAGCGCGGAGACCGTTTGAACTACAATATCCAGAATGCCTTTTCGCGAACCTCCTGGCGCGGGCCTCTTGGGAAATGTAGTACAGGTCGAGCCTCGGTTTAAAAGGTGTCGGGCTAGGTGCTGCTGGAAGGACAACACCATCCCTGACTACTAGTGCGAGCGCCTTACAGCGCAGAATAACTCTACTAACCCCAAAATGTGGTGTGGTTGGAGAGATTTGAGGGGAGGGAGTAAAATAGAATAAATACCAGAGCACGTCCGTTCTTATTTAGGACAGTAGGCTTACGAAGATCGACGAAGTATGAAGTTCACGAACATACGCACACAGGCTTTTCACTTTACCTACCTGAGCTGACACTGCAGGCGTGTGTCAACATGAAAACGACACCAGCAGAGGCTGTTTTGTAGGAGCAGTTTAAAAGCTTTTGTCTTTTCATTCCAATTTTATCTTTAAAAACTTGGTTGAAGAGACCGGGGCGAACTTAAAGGTGGAAAACGGCAACTGCCAGGGAAGAATTTGTGGTGAAAGTTTTCTACTTCCTGTAAGACTCATAATTTAGAGCTGGAGAGGGTCGTGCTGGGCACCCTCATTTTGCAGATGAGGAAACAGGTCCCAGAGTGATACGATTTTCCCAGTGTCTGATAGTGCGGAGCAGGGCCTGGATTTGAAGTAGTTCCCCCCCTGACTCCAAAGGCCGGTTCTTTCCATCATACTGCCTTACCTCACTCCAAGATGCAACACAAAAACAAAACAAAAACAAAAACAGGGGCTTCTATTGAAAATGGGAGGGCTTCGACTGGGGTGACCTCCAAGATGCAACAGAAAATACTACCAGAGGCATTTCATCTCATATTTTGATACTTAGCCCCACAAGATCCCTTCCTGTCACTGAAGTTGTTAGCCATCTCTATCTGCCGCGACAAAGCCAGAAATTGTATGAAAACAATTACAAAACACTTTTCACACGAATAAAATCAGATCTAAATAACTGGAAAAAGGTCAATTGCTCATGGATAGGCAGAGTTAGTATAATGACAAGTCTACCTAAATTAATCACTTATTCTGTGCCATACCAATCAAACTACCAAAAAATTATTTTATCGAACTAGAAAAATAGTAACAAAGTTCATGTAGAGGAACAAAAGATCAAGAATATCAAGGAAATTAATGAAAAAAATGCAAAGGAAGGTGACCTAGCTGTATTTGATCTAAATTTATATTATAAAGCAGTAGTCATCAGAACTGTTTGGTATGAGCTAAGAAAATGCATGGTGGGGTCAATGGAATAGATTAAGTACAAGACTATTAAATCACTATACTAATTCACTGTTTGAGAAACCCAACGACTCCATCTTCTAGGTTAAGAACTCACTATTTGACAAAAACTGTTTGGAAAACTGGAAAACAGTACGGCAGAAACTAGGCATAGGCCAACATCTCATGCCCTATACCAAGATAAGGTTGAAATGGGTACAGGATTAAGACATAAAAGGTGATACTATAAGCCATTTAGAAGAACAAGGAATGGTTTATCTGTCAAGTCTATGGAAAGGGGAGGCAAACAAGAAATAAGGAACATAATGAAATGCAAAAATGGAAAATTTTGATTACATTAAATTTAAAAAGTTTTGCACAAATAAAACCAGTGCAATCAAGATTAGAAAAAACAATTTTGTGTAGTGTTTCCTGATAAAGGATTCATTTCAAAATTATTTTGAGAACCAAGTCAAATTTTTAAGAATCCAAGTCATTTCCAGTTGATAAATGGTCAATGGACTGGAATAGTCAGTTTTCAGATGAAGATACTAAAGCTATCCATAGTCATATAAAAAAGTGCTCTAAATCATTATTGATTAGAGAAGTGCAAATTAAAACAACTACGAGGTACTACTTCATAGCTATCAGATTGACTAATATGACAAAAAAAGGAAAATGATCAATGTTGGAGGGAATTTAGGATACTAATGTATTGTTAATGGAGTTGTGAATTGATCCAATCATTCTGGAGAGCAATTTGGGCCTATGACCATAGGCAATAAAACAGTTCATGCCCTATGATCCAGCAATACCACTACTAAGTCTGTATCCTAAAGAAATCTTTAAAAAGGGGAAAAGAAATAATTTTAGCAGCTCTTTTTGTAGTAGCAAAGAATTGGAAATTGAGGGGATGTCCATCAATTAGGGCATGATTACAAATTATGGTATATGAATATGATGGAGTATTATCCTTCTGTAAGAAATCATGAGCAGGCAGACTTTAGAAAATCCTGGAAAGACTTACATGAACTGGTACTGAGTGAAGTGAGTAGAGCTGGAAGAACATTATATATAACAGCAGCAACATTGTGTGATAATCATCCACTATAGACTTAGTTCTTCTCAGCAGTACAAAGATCAAAGACAATTCTAAAAATTTGTAATGGAAAATACTATCCACACAAGAGAAAGAACTATGGAGCCTGAATACAGACCAAAATTAATCATTTCACCCTTCCCTTCAAAGTGTTACTTATTCCAATTTCCCTTGCTCTATCAGTTTTGTACTAGGATTGAGACCTTGACACTTGACTATCCCTCATATAAAATCACCAACTGCTGTAATTTTTTCTTCCCATGAAAAGTCTTTTATCCCTTCCTCTTTCTTCTATCATCCCCTAGGTCTTCATTACATGGTACTTAAATTATTCACACCTATACCTAGACATCTCATATAGCTCATATAACAAATTTTAAAAATTTGTTTTATGCTTTATGCCTTTTTATCTCATGTTTTTATCTCCTTTTTGATTCTTCTTTCACAACAAGACTATTATTACAATATGTTGGACATATATATATATATATATATATATGTATAGCCTATATTAGATTATTCAATATCATAGGGAGGAGGGAGGGAAGAGAGTAAAGGAGGAAAATGCAGAACTCAAAATCTTACCAAAAAAGTGAATGTTGAAAACTATCCTTGAATGTAGTTCAAAAAAATTATTTAAAAAAATATTCTTCAGTGGCTAGATGGCACAATAGATAGAGTACCGGCCCTGGAGTCAGGAGGACCTGAGTTCAAATTAGACTTCAGACACTTAATAACCTTATTGGACCATAGACACTTAATAACACACCTAACTGTGTAACCTTAGGCAAGTCATTTAACCCCATTGCCTTGCAAAAAAACCCTTCAACCTTATTAAAAAAAGTTGTAGATTCTTCTATTATAGATAACTCCTTCCTCCTCCTCCCCCCAAATTGCTTACTGTTTTCATAGACTGTTTCTGTGATCTTCATTCTATTTTCCTTTGAAGTGATTATAGTTATCATTAGGTTATAGCTTGGGCTCCTGAGTAGAGTTTTAGCTCAATGATACATTGAATCTAAGAAAAATTTTGATTATAGGCACCCTTCTTTTCAGTGGCAGAGTTGACTATTCTTTTCTTTAAGGTTTTTGCAGGGCAAATGGGGTTAAGTGGCTTGCCCAAGGCCACACAGCTAGGTAATTATTAAGTGTCTGAGACCGTATTTGAACCCAGGTACTCCTGACTCCAGGGCCGGTGCTTTATCCACTATGCCACCTAGCCGCCCACTGACAATTTATTCTTGACCATTTTGCAGAACTCTTTGTACCACTACTTTCCTATCTAAACCTCACTCTACTTTTGTATATGCCCACCCATACACTTAAGAAAGTAACAACTAGCAAATCAAAGAACATTGTTTGAGAGATTAATATTCTATGTTTTATAAGAGAGAATTTTATCATCCAGTAAGAGTCAAATGAAGGTTAAATGACTTCCTCTCCATGCTCTCTTGAAGTGTCCCTTCTCTCTTGAGAATTCTCAATCTTACCTTTTGGTACCCTCTAATACCTTCCTTCCTTTCGTTGTCAGGAATGAATGTCTTTTCTTCTTACTCCATCTACCTCCCTCTCCCATCACTCTGCTTAAACTGGATTGAAAAAGTTATCAGTGATTTCTTTGATGCCAGACATCATACAGCATGGACACTGCCTTTTTATTGTCTTCATTCTTCTTGATTCCATTGTTGTATTTGACACTTTTGAAGCTCTTGCCTTCTTTAAATACTCCCATTTTGCTTGTCTGACACTATTCTATTCCATTTCTCCTTCCTCTTTGATTAGTCCTTTTTACTTCTCTGGTTTCCTCTTCTATCCTTTAAATATACTCTTCTTTAGGTCCTCTGCTTTTAACTCTGTAGTATCTTATCCATTCTCACAGTTTCAACTTTAACTTTGACACTGAAGACTACAAAATACATACATATATGCATATCTATATCTATAGATATATGTTATCCTCTTGCCAAGTTCCAATTTCTTATCTTTTGTTTCTAATAGATATTTTTATTTGAATCTTTTGCCATCACCTCACCTCTACATGTCTAAATTAAAATTAATCATTTCACCCTTCCCCTTAAAGTGTTACTTATTCCAATTTCCCTTGCTCTATCAGTTTTGTACCAGAATTGAGACCTTGACACTTGACTATCCCTCATATAAAATCACCAACTGCTGTATTTTTTTTTCTTCCCATGAAAAGTCTTTTATCCCTTCCTCTTTCTTCTATCATTCCCTAGGTCTTCATTACATAGTAATTACATAGTACTTAAATTATTAACATCTATACCTAGACATCTCCTCTAACCGGTACTTTGAGATTATTCTTCCTTACTTACCACATTCATCCTTAGGAAAATTCAAAATATTTTTTTAAAAGAATCTTAGAATTTTAGCAAACTAATTTGGATAAAAGCTAGAACAAATGTTCTAGCATAAATGAACTTATTTGCCCAAGGTAATACTGCTAATTAGTGGTAGAACTGAGTCTAGAGTTTAGATCTTTGGAGCCCTGATATATTCTTCCCACTATACTACACTGTTTCTTCCACCAAGTCAGATCTAAACTCATCAGTATGATTTTCAAAATCATCCATTATCAGGCTTCCAAACTTATTTTTCATCCTTCATGAGCAAGGACCCTCAACTATAGTTAGAATCATCCATAAAGAAACATTTATGGAACATCTAAAAAATACCTTTCCTTGACTGATTATTTCTAATTGATCATAGACACACACATGTATACATGCATACCCATATACAAACAACAAATAGCAACATGTATAAACATACACACACATACATACAATCTTTCTCTTCCTTTCTTATTTATTTCCTTCCCTCCTTTCCTCTCTCTTCTCTCCTTTCCTTCCTTCCTTCCTTCCTTCCTTCCTTCCTTCCTTCCTTCCTTCCTTCTTTTCTGTCTCTTTCTTTCATTCTGTTTCTTTATTTCTTTTATTTCTTATCTTCTTCCCTCGTTCTTTTCTCCTCTCCTTCCTTTTCCCTCTCTACCTCCCCTCCTTCCTTTCTATCTTTCTTTTACATAATTGTTTACATATTGTCTTCCATGGTAGAATGTATCTTGAGAGAAGGAGCTATCTTTTATCTTTCTTTGTATCCTAGTACTTTGTACAGTGCCTATAATGTAATAGGTGCTTGAAAAAATGTTTGTAGATTAACTGACACAATTCAAGGTGCTGGAGATTCAAAGATAAAAAAAAAAGAAACAACCCTTGCTCTCAAGGACCTTATATTTTATAGTGATAGAAACAATAAACAACATATGCACACACATATATATATCCACACATAAACAAACTTCATTCAAGAAAATTGTGAAGGAGAAGCACTGCCATGTGGGGAGATTGGGAAGTACCCAGGTTCCAGTTGGCATTTGACTTGAGCTTTAAAGAAAACTAAATCTTCTAAGAGACAGAGGTAAGGAGAGAGTTCATTCCAGGCATGGACAGAAGCCTGACCAAAGTCATGGAGATGGGAGATGAATATCATAGTTTGGAGATGGAAACAAAGAGTAATCAAGTGGAGTGATATACTGGAAAGGTAGGTTGAAGTTAGACTGTGAAGAGCCTTAAAAATGCCTAACAGAGGGGCGGCTAGGTGTTGGCCTTGGAGTCAGGAGTACCTGAGTTCAAATGCGGCCTCAGACACTTAATAATTACCTAGCTGTGTGGCCTTGGGTACACTTACCCCATTGCCTTGCAAAAAAACCATAAATAAATAAATAAAATAAAAATGCCTAACAGAGTAGTTTGCAGTTGATCCAAGAGCTAATAGGAAGCTGTTAGAGTTTAGTGAACAAGGGAAAAATTGGGTCAGGCCTGCCCTTTAGGATATTACTTTGTCAGCTGTGAAGAGAGGATGGACTGGAAAGAGGAGAGATTTGAGGAGAGGATATCAATTAGGAGGCTATTAGAATAGACCAGGTAAGAAATAATGAGATCCCAAACTGGGGGGGTGTGGCCATTTGAGTAGATAGATAGGAATAAAAGGAAGAAATATTATTGAGGGAAGAAACCCCCAAATTTTGTAACTGAACAGATATGTGATATGAGGGAGAGAGCAAAGTCCAGAATGACCTTATTTTTATATCTATACAAATCATGCTAATTCTGACTTCTATACCACTCAGGTCCTTTATGATAGAATGCTTTTCCCCATCCCTGCAACTATATAAATCTTTACTATTATTGAATTCATTGATTTCTATACTTTCTGAATTGCTGTCCTGGCCCAGTAGCAGTTAAGGCAATATAGCATAGTGACAGAAGAGATTTACCCCCTCAAGAGCAGCTACAAAGCATGAATGAATGAATGAATGGATGGATGGATGGATGGATGGATGGATAGATGAATGAATGAATGAAAAAGGCAATCATTAATTGATTGTTATGTGCAAAGCACTGTATTAATTCTGGGGATACAAATAGAAAAGTAAGTCACTTCCTGCTTTCAATGGTCTTATATTCTAATGGGAGAGAATATACATATATACGGTTTAGTTGCAAGTCAAATGGAAAGCTCTCATGATCCTTAGAGTGAAATGTCAAAGCAGGTGTTAGTACCTCTTCTTTAATGTAATTTCCATTGGTAAAATACTATCAGTTACTGATGGTGAACCATCACTTTGGTGACAAGAACTTTCTTTTCTGGGTCTTCAGTAGCTGTGACCATACCACCTACTAGTACTTTATGCCACAGCAATTATAAGAATCAAGATGTGTTTGGGTATTATTCTTTGAAATCTGACTTCTTCTACCATGGGGAAAGTATTATTGAACCCTGTCCCTTAGACAGACAAGTACTCAGAAAGTTTGGAATGCCATTTTTGGAATATCTGAAAGCTAGACCTTCTGCTCCCTTTGCTATAAATTTTTGATCTCCCTTGGTGCTGTGGGATCTGTACCAGAGGAGATGGCTTGAATTTTCATATTCTGGGATAGTTGAACTCCTTTACCAGTTCATATTCACTTCCCTTTGCATTATCCCTATGCTCATTCCCTTTGCTCCATTTAAATAGCCACCAGTCTAGTTCAGATCCTAGATTCCTTCTTGCTTGAAACAGTGCAGTATCCCACTAGCGGGTCTCTCTCCGTTCACTCTATCCTCTACTCAACTACCCTGGTGATTTTTTAAAGGGTAAATTTGAGCATATCACACTGCCCCTCTTTCAATGAGCTCCAGTGGTTCCCTTTTACATCTAGAATCAAAAATAAATTCTTCTATTTAGATCTTCATTTCTTGTTTCTTTCCTACTTTTCTAGTCATCTTACACTTTCTAGCGCCTTCTCACCTCTACCTCTTAGTTTCTCTGACTTCCTTCAGGAATCAGCTCAAATCCCACACTCTCTATAGAGCTTTTTTCCCAGTCTCCAAAGTTCCTTCTTTCAGTTCACTTTCATCTACTCTGAATATATTTTCTATGTAGTTAGTAATTTAAATGTGGTCTTTCCAACTAGAAGCTCCTCGAAGGCAGGGAATGCTTCCCCCCTTTCTTTGAATCCCCCCAGAACTTAACAGGGTACCTGAAACATAGTAAACAATTAATAAATGATTGCTGTAGCACTGCACAATGATCGACTGTGATTTAGCTATTCTCAGCAACACAGTAATTCAAGACAATTCCAAAGGACCCATGATGAAAAATACTATCCTTCTCTAGAGTAAGAATTGATGGAATTTGAATATAGATCAAACCTACTATTTTTCACTTCCTGTAATTTTTCTTGTCTCCTCCCCCTCCCCAGATCTGAATTTTCTTTCAAAACATTACTAATTAAGTAATATGTTTAATATGATTGAATATATATAACCTATAGAAAATTGCTTATTGTCTCAAGGAAGGAGAATGTGAGAGAGGGAGAGAGAAAATATGGAACTCAAAATTTTAAAAAATTAATGCTAAAAATTGTCTTTACATGTAACTGAGGGAAAAGTAAAATATTATTCAAAAAGAAAAAGAAAAAGAAATGATTGCCAGTTGACTAACTGACTGACCTACATGTCTATCTCTGGGATCAGAAGTTTCCAGAGATGGATCTTAAAGTTGTCATCTGATACTTGATATTCACTGATAATAACTGACTTCAGTTTAGTCTGTAGGCTCATGACTCAAAGTGTGTTCTGAGACCCTCTAGGAAACTAGCAACAGAGGAAATAACTGAAGAAGATATAGTATTCTTTGCTTCTACCACATACTTTAGCATTTAATCTTAGTCAATTATAATGCATTCATTTGGGTTGTTATATTTCCCCAATTAGAAGGTAGACTCCTTGAAGGTATATGTCTCATATATTTTTTATATTTATTTCAGTGTCTAGTTCAGTGTCAGTTGTTCAGTTGTGTCCAATTCTACATGACCATGTATGGGGTTTTCTTGGCAAAGATATGGGAATGGTTTGTTATTTCCTTTTCCAAAGGATTAAGGACAAACAGAGGTTAAATGTCTTACCAGGGTCACACAGTTACTCAGTGTCTGAGGCTGGATTTAAACTTAGATCTTCCTGATTCCAGGCCCAATGATGTATCCACTGAGCCATCTACTTGCCCTAGTTTATAGTAATTGCCACTTAAAAAGGGTTTTATACATTTTTCTTGATGGGTCAATATACTCTGTCCAAAAGGTATTGCAAAAATAATAATAATAATAATTCAGTAAATTTGCTGATTTTAACTTTTGAAAATACTTCTGAATTTATTACTATATTTTAATCTAATAAAAAGACTCTGAGATGGACTGAATCAGCATTTGTATATCTATTTTACACATGAGAAAGTTTAATATTATTTCTTATACCTATGTATGTCTTTTGGAGGGTTCAGGTTGCCTTTCCTCAAGTTGTCTCTGGATCATGTCTCAACTCAAGGAGCCTTTGAAACCATTATCTGGCTCATTTTGCTTCCAAAAAGAGCCCTCAGCTCTCTTGAAAGGATTCAGCTTAGACATTAAATATAAATGTCTAAATAAAAAAATCAGTTTCACACTAAAAATACAGCAAAATCTTGTTCCTGAGCCCTAAGACAAATTAAGAAAATGCTCCAACTTCCCACTGGAAAGACAGGATTAAAATATATTTGAGCTCATAAACAATCAATAAAGTTTTCTCATTTTTTTTAGGGACCAAGACAATCTTCCTGACTTAAGTATGAATATAGTGATGAATTATATGGAGTTAAGGGTCTTAGATTGGTTTCTCACTCTGTCCTTTACTTCTACTTGGGGCAAATTGCTCACTTCTCTTGGCCTCAGTTTTCATTCTCATATATAAAATGAAAGGGTAGAATACAGTGACCTCTAGGATCCCTTCTATCTCTAAAACCATAATTCTATGAACGCTCTTATTTTATGTGGAACTTAGTGTTACTTGCTGGTGGTGGTATTTTTACCTGTGTGACTCCTCATACAAATAAAGGACAAAATATAGTTTACAGTTCTCTCTCTTGGTTCTGTGACTAGTTGCACTTTGATTCTGCCTTCTCTTATTCTCTTTAGTTTTGTGGATCCTTCTTTGCTTTCTGGGCTCCAAGGCCCTGCTGCCACTTTAATATCCCCAGTCTGTGTAAATGAATGGCCTTGGCCCAGGCCTCTTCCAGGTCTGCGTGTGGCTCTGTGGCACCACCTGGTGCATGTTATTTTCCTTCAGGAACTGCTTCCTTGCTCTCTGTCCCTCTCATTAAGTCTCTGTCTCACTGTGTCTGTCTTCTCTGTCTCTGTCTCTCTGTCTGTCTCTCTCTGTCTCTACCTCTGTGTCTGTCTCTGTCTGTCTCTGTCTGCCTGTCTGTCAGTCTGTCTGTCTGCCTGTCTGTCAGTCTGTCAGTCTGTCAGTCTGTCTGCCTGTCTGTCAGCCTGTCTGTCTGTCTGTCTGTCTGTTTGTCTCTCTCTCTCTCTCTCTCTCTCTCTCTCTCTCTCTCTCTCTCTCTCCAGGATCATGTGACATGTGACTGCATCTTCATTTCCATCTACTTCTGCCTCTTTGCCTCCAGAGATCACACAGCTGTAATACATATCTCTCCGTATTTCACCTGTAGGGCAGCACTATCTGCTACAGCCTTTGAAGTCCTTCTTTTATAACAGCAGCTCCCTTTTTGTGTCTATTGAATATGAATTTTTCATGCATGTGCATAGAATGGATTACCTGAGTTCTCTTGGTATATCCTCCACAATGCCAAGGACTGAGTTAGGCACGTGATAAAATATTTAGCAATTAAAGTGAATGGTTGAAATAACTGATACAAACTTTGTTACTATTAGTGAAAGGGGGTTTAAAGCCAATAGAGTTTTTGTTTTAAGAATCACACCCTTTGTGACTGATATTTCTTTAGGATATTTGCTAGAACTGCTCTTCCTGGGATGATTCCACACCTTTCAATCAGGTCAAAATAGGCCACAATCATCATATCAGTCTGCTTCATTGCACCATGATGATTCATTGGGAGAGAGGTAGTAAATTTCCCATTGGCCTCATCTCTTCTGGATGTGCATTTTCCAAGGTTCCTCCCACTTTGCCTGCAACTAGGCATATATGCACTCCATTTGAGGATAATATAAATATGTTATTTATTTAATTCAAGTACTTGTTCAATATTTGCTCAGCTGTCTGTATGCCCATTATACCTATCTTCCTCAGCGCTCTGGGTCATAATCCTAGATTAAAAAGCTCCAGAGAGCAGGGTTCATGTTTATTCACTCTCTTTATTACAACATCAAGCATAAACAATCCCAGGTGAGTTCTTAATAAGTATTTTTTTATGCTGATGAAATTCTAATGTGATGTTACTTTTTGGCATGGCCAGGCATTAGAGCAATGAATAAAAGAATCAAACAATATTTTAACTACCTTACAGGCACTTACTATACACCTGTTACTAAATTACAAATGCTTTGAATTCAAAGATGAAATTGTCTTTTCCTCAGGAATCTTATATTCTTTTCCTCCCTCACTTCCTTCCTTCCTGCCTGCCTGCCTTCCTTCCTTCTTCTGTCTCTGTCTCTCTCTTTCTTTTCATTTCTTCCTTCCTTCCTTCCTTCCTTCCTTCCTTCCTTCCTTCCTTCCTTCCTTCCTTCCTTCCTTCCATCCTTCCTTCTTTCCTTCCCCCTCTTCCTCTCCCACTCTTCTTATATATAGTTATAATATATATATGCATATAGCACATATATAATCTCTTTCTTGTGTGTGTGTATATATATATATATATACACACACATATTCCATATGCACAAAAGAAGCTCTGCTGTTATACAAGGACTTCAAAACTGTAGCAACCATATACTTGGATATGGAGAGAGAACTGTACTACATTTGCATGCTCCCTGAAAGTTCATATATAAATATATATTATATATATATATATATATACATTCAAACATACTATATATATATATTTGTAGTTGGAGTATATCTATATATTATATAAAAATTATAGTAGGATGATGCTTGTTCTTTGTTCTCAAAGAAGATCATAACATGAGGGAGGTGATGCTATTTCAAGCATGTGAACTGGATTTGAGTGAGGATGGGCTATGCTAAGCCAACAACCTCACTTTCTCCTTCAGATCATCTGGTTTCAAATATGACCTCAGACACTTACTAGTTGTATGACCTTGGAGAAATCACTTAACCCTGGTTGCCTTGTATTCAGGGCCATCTTCCGTCATTCTGATACATATCTGGCTACTGGACCCTGATGATCTGGAGGAGAAAGTGAGGTTGTTGGCTTAACATAGCCCATCCTCACTCAAACACAGTTCACATGCAGCCATCTGAATGCCCTAATTATGATTTATCTATATTGCCTATTATTATCTATATTATCTAATTATATGATATAATAATATATTATATAATTGTATAGTCTTTCTTTTTCTCCAACTATTCTTTTATATATGTACATATATATATGTACACATGTATATGTGCACAAGCATACATACCTGAAAAAAAATTAAGAGGTAATTAGTAGGGAGTAAATTACAGTAATGGGGGCTATCTAGTATAAAGGCTTGGAGACTGGTGATGGAATGTCAAGTAGGCTACTTTGAATGAATAGAAGAGTGGGAAGAAGGAATACAGTATAAGAAGACTATAGGAAGAGGCCAAATTGTAAAGGGATTTTAATGTAAAATGGAGGAGTTAGCCTAGATGCAATACAGAGTCAGAGTTTGTAGTAACATCAAACTTGCCCTTTAGGAAAATTATTTTAGTGGCTGTAAGAAAAGATATATTGAAGTTAAGAGAGGCTTCAGGTAGATCAAACAAGAATTTATCACAATAATCCAGGAAATGGTTAATGGACTGAAGAAGTAGTTATGTCAAGAGAAAGGGGGTAAAGAAACAAGCATTTATTAAGGACCTACTAGGAACTTTACAAATATTATTTCAGTTTGATTCTCATAATAACCCTGTGAGGTAAGTGATATTATTATTCCCGTTTTATAATCAATGAAACTGAGGCAGATAGAAGTTCAATGACTTGCTCAGGAGTAAACAACACAGCTACTATGTATCTGAAGTCACATTTGAACTCAGGTCTCTAGATTCAGTGCTCTAGCCATTCTTCCACTTAATTAACATAAGTGGAAAGGAGGGACATATGTAAGAAATTATTTGGAGATATAGTAAAATGTAACTATTTACTATATGAGGCGAGTAAGTGGAGTAGAATAAATCACAAAGTTTGTGAACACAAGTAATTAGAAGAATAGTAGTGTACTTATCAGCAATAGGGAAATCTAGGAAAAGCATAACATAAGCAAATTCTGTTTTGGATGTGTTAAGTTTGGAAATTCTTATAGTCCAGGAAGTTGGAAATGTCAAATTGGAAATTTTCAATTTATATGCCTTACACCACCATATAAATAGTATTATAGAATACTAACCCCTTCCAAAACAGAATGAAGAAAGGCTGGAGAGGGATATAAATAAGCTTTTGTCTTTGGAATGAGTCATCATTTCATGAATCGGGGCAGCTCAGTGGTCCTAAAGAGAACCATTTTTTTGGTTCACTCTTTCAGGCAAAGTTAATTTGACAAGTAGTAGACATTGATCAGCAATTTTCCATGAGAGATGGAAATTTCTAATCCTGTAGATTTTAGCGAAGGGAAGGGGATGCCTAGGAAGGAGAAAAAGATATGACTAGAATGAGACAGTCTGTTGGAGAAAGGTAGGATAAATCAGTTTTATTTTTTTTCTGAACTATGACAACCTGATGTCTATTACAGCATTTTGAGGTTTTAAAAATGTTTTCCTTATCATATTCTTTGATCCTCACAACAGTTCTATGAGGCAAATTATTGGTTCCAATCCCCCATTTTATAGTTGAGAGCACTAAGGGCTCAAAGAATTTAGGGAACTTGTCTAGTGATGCATAGCTAGAAAGTTTTGCAAGTGGGATTTGAATTCATCTCTCTCTTGACTTCAAGTTCATTCTTTCCAAATCATTTCACATCACATTACCTCTCATAGCATACATTTTCATAATGTAATGTTATTCTTTGCCATTCTTGTTTAATCGTTTCAGTCACATCCAACACTTTGCGGCTCTATTTGGAGGTTTCTTGGTTAGGATATTGGCTTGGTTTGACACAGTTTGACACTTCATATTCCAGATGAGGAACTAGGTAAACAAGGCTAAGTGACTTGCCCAAAGACACACAACTCTGTGTCTGAGGTCAGAGTTGAACACAGAAATATGAGTTTTCCTGACTCCAGGTCTGACCCTCTACCCTCTGCACCACCTAGCTGTCCCTTTTTTTTTGTGAGACAGTAGGTATAAATACCAAGTTGTAAATACCAAGATGCCAATCATAAATAATTTCCAGAACATCAGGTGTTTAGGATTATTCATATAGTCTCTTTAGTACAAACAGAAGCAAAGATAATGTGTTGAGTGTTTTTATAATAAACTTCTCATCACTTTTCTATCCATACAAGAGTAGCAGATTGGTAGAGTAGTCTAGAATTCTGGATTGGGAATCAAAGGGCCTGGATTCAAACTCCAATTCTGCAGCTTATTGCCTCTATGACCTCAGGCAAGTCACTTCAATGCTCTTTGCCTCAGTTTCCCCACTTATAAAATAAAGAGTTTAGCTTGGAGAACTTCTAAATCCCAGCTTTTTATTTATGATTCCTCAAGTGAAAGTTAGAAGACCTGGGTATAAATTCAAGCTATATTATTGACGAAGTATGTAATCTTTTTTAAAGATTTTTTTTGCAAGGCAATGGGATTAAGTGACTTGCCCAAGGTCACACAGCCAAGTTGTATTAAGTGTCTGAGGCTGAATTTGAACACAGGTCCTCCTGACTCCAGGGATGTTGCTTTATCCACCGTACCACCTAACTGTTCCTAATTTTAGGCAAATGATTTTCATTTTCTGGGCCACACTTTTCTTATTGATAAAAGAGGAGTGTGTTTGTGTGTGTGTGTGTGTGTGTGTGTGTGTGTGTGTGTGTGTGTGTTTGTGTGTGTGTGATCATACTAGAAATTTTCTAAGGTCTTTTTCAATTCTTATAAGACTTTGCCTAACGTCTTTAACTATGTTCTAACCCTGCTCAGCGTTTAAGTCATAATTACAGTTTTGTTGGAATGTATTGGAATTGACTATGTAGATAGACTGCTAGAATGTTTATTAATTTTTTTTAGGGCTGAATCTGGGAAGGTAAATGATGAAAGATTTCCTTCTTCAGAATGTGGAGACCATTATTTCCTTGAGTGTGAAAATCAGATTTAGGTTTTCTTGGAAATTTGGATTTGTGGAGACCTGAAACTTTTGTCCACCCAGATTTTCATAATCTTTAAGGTTAGTGATAAGGACAGCATATCACAAGTGGGTTCAGCTAGGAGGGAGATTAATTATAGTAATAAATGTGAGAGCCACTCTTCTTTTTTTCCTTTTTCTGAACTTTCTCCTGTAGACTTTAGACAGGTTTACAGCTAGTTGAAAGAGAAGATTTCTCTCTTCCCACTCCTGGCAGTAAAAAAATCATGATTGACATGAACAGCTCATGAAAGACTGCTTAAGTTTTCCCAGGTAGCCTGAGAAGAGAGTTCATGATTGTCTTATGTCTTTCTGTTTCCATTTCTGAGCACAGGTCGAAGACTAGAATTGAGAATAACCTTTTCATTCAACTTTGAGAGTTCCCTAGAAAATTAGAGTTTCTGAGTTCAATAGCTAGGTGCTGGCCTCCCAGAGGGAGATTTTCCCAAGAACAGTCTTGGAGAAGGAACTATATTTGTCTTGGATGAGGAGAGGCATGTTTTGGAAAGTGCCAAGACAGCTAACACTTCAGAAGAGCCCCATAAACCTCAGGTTATAATCTGAGACTACGCATCTATTGTAAGGAAAGGAAGTGTTTGTTTATTTAACCTTTGCTTTTTCTTTTCATATTTCTAGTTGCTATTTTAATTTTGTCCTTTCTTAATTGTATTGCCTTTTAAAATTTATTTTATTTTATTTTTTATTTTTGTAAAGCAATGGAGTTAAGTGTCTTGCTCAAGGTCACGCAGCTAAGTAAATATTAAGTGTCTGAGGTGGGATTGGATTTCAGGGCCAGTAATCGATCCACTGCATCACCTAGCTGCCCCCTTTCTTAATTGTTTTGCATTGGAAAGGTCTCACAAGAACCAAGGAAAATGATAACCTGTAGTAATTTCATAAACTGTTATTTGCTATATATATTATATATATGTACACACATACATACACATATATGTACATATATATATATATATATATATATATATATATATATATATATATATATATATATACACACACATATGTATATAAAACCATGCATTTGGGGATAAGCATTATCCTTAAGCATTATTCAGCTATTAGAAGTCTAGCTCCTTGTAAAAGGCTGGGGAGTATTTAAGAACTACATTTCAGGGAATTTGCTGAGATTTTTATCAATCAAGAAGAACTCTATGCTTGAACTCTCCCAACCACTCCAATTTGAATTATCAGGTTTTGGAGTGTAGTAGATGAAGGAACTCCTGGTGATGGCTACTAACTGGTGTTATGAGGCTTAGAAAGGCTCACAATTTCTTCTTATTTTTTTTTGCCTTGTAATATATTTCATTAAATATTTCCAATTATATTAAAATTTTTTAATATTCATTTCCATTTATTTATTTTTTACTTTATGGAATAAAACAAGTGTTTCCTTAACATAGTTTAATAAAAAAATGATTGCACATGAAACTGAAAATATATTATATACAGTTTGCTATTCCTTTAAAATATACAATAGTTATCAGGTAAATTTAAAAAATCTTGTAATTAATGAAAATTTAAAAATCATATAATAAAGTTATGTAAAAAATCAATTTTGTAAGATCAAATCTGGAAAATTCTGGAGAACAAGCTAGATTCAAAGCAATGATAATCAAAAGATTTCTAGCACCCCTTGTCTTTTCCATTAACACCAGCATTACCCCCCCCCACACACACAAATAATGTTGTGGAATTATTGATTAGTTAAAGCATGTCAGTCTTTTTTGTAGGTGATTTTTGAAATTTAGAGATTTCTACAGAATAAAAGGGAGACCTAGTGAATGATATTAGACCTCTACTTGATAAGGGTTAAATCCTGACAGCATTTGCTATTTTGTGAGCCTGCTTCTAGGAATGCCTTATAAAAGAACCTGATCTCTCAGAGCATTGGAAACTATTCTAGGTTTGTCTCTGGTCTACTAACCTCATGGTAAAGAAATGATTTTCTGATTGGCTGATGAGTCAGAACTGGATGTTCATGCAAAACTTACCAACTGTCAAAATTAACCACTTGTTTCTTTTTTGTCCGACTGCACTCACACAGGGAGGCAAGGACTGATGCATGAAAATGTTTGGATGGAGAGAATCTAGCTAGTGCCAGGACCTATCTCTCTCTCTCTCTACCTGGGTCAACATGAAGCTGTGAGCACTTGGTCCTTATGTTTCTATCTTTGTGTCTGTTCTTGTTTGGGGTGAAGGAATATTGAAAATGGAATGGAATGGATCCTACTGCTAAATTGTGAGCTTCAAAAGATGAAAAACATAAGCTGCCAGAGATACAGGGATGGAAATTCATGTCAAGACTTGTGGATGATCAGACTGGTAAATATTAAAAACATTGTAGTAATTTGTTTAAACTGCCCCAACAGTGGATAGAAGGCACTCATGGGAAAATAACAGGTCCATTGGCTAAATAGCCTTCAGAAATGAATTTGGTTGGGGTGAGTGCTTTGAGTAATTGCTTTTTTTAGCCTACTCTCCTGGGAAAGCAAGGTGATAAGAAATGCCTCCTGGGTATTGGGGAAAATGTTTGTTCTTTAGTTCTTATTATATCTTCTCCATAATATCCTTTGTAAAATTAGCTGATATTAACTGGTCAAAGCACTAACCACTAGCAATTAATTTGGAAAAAACATAGTAGAATGGGAGCTTGAATTCATGGCAAGTAGAAAGATACTCCTAAACTCCTCAAAGGACCTCCTAGTACCCTCAGGGATAGATGCAGCCAGCTCTGTTGTGGGGTCCCTCATTGTGAAGCTCAGCAGGGTCAGTATGAGTTGGGATATGGATCCTCAGAACTTATAAGGGCTATAATACATTTTTTAAAGATTTTTTTGGAAGGCAAATGGGGTTAAGTGGCTTGCCCAAGGCCACACAGCTAGGTAATTATTAAATGTCTGAGACCGGATTTGAACCCCGGTACTCCTGACTCCAGGGCCAGTGCTTTATCCACTACGCCACCTAGCTACCCCTATACATGAAGATTTAAAAAAAAAAAGATCATAAGCCTGTCCTAGATGAATAAGATAATAAAGATGAGACCTTTATTTGAGTTCTTTCTTTCCCAAAAGTGAAGCTGTTGAAAATTTTTTGACTTAGTTACAATTATAGACTTCAAAAGGTGGAAGCAGTAAACAAGGAGAAATAACAACTACATCTTATAATTTGAGAGGAGAAAAAAGTTATGATATGGTGGCACATTCAATTTTGGGAAAGCAAATTTCAAAGGGATCAGGGAAAGAATAAGAAAGTTACCTTGATTTGAAATTATGTAAGAGAAGTTAACATGAGAAGGATGAAAAGTTCAGAAATTATGAAGACATAGTTAGTAATTATTCCATTGAAGTAGAAAAGGAGGGACTTCAAGAGAAGAAAGCAAGGGTAGATATTTGATTATACAGTCTTAGTGTCTATGGAGCTTGAAGTTCTATATGGTTGATAGTTAATATGAAATCCTCACCCTATGAAATCCACCACCTAGTCCTCACCCTTAGAATATGAATATTATTTGCCTGATCCTGATGGTGGTTGATTAGTTTTTGCCCAAAGACAAAATCTCCAGAATCAACCTCACTCTTAGATAATTATTAAAATGTATAAATGATATTATTCTCTTTCATATATCTTCTAACTTCTCAGTTGGTATAAAAATGTATTTTTGCCTGTATGCTAAGGAGCAATCATTGTTCCTCTTTGTTGCGATTCCTTGTTCACAAATAGTGAAGCATGCCTACATGAAAAAACAATGATTGTTCATACTTTAGCCAAAGCAAGCTAAAAGTTAAAGTGTTGATGTCATAATGAAATCAAGAATCATGAACAAACATAATGCCAGCAAGGCTTCATCAACTTAGATGATGCTAGACTAATCTCAGTTTCTCCTTTAACAGAGTTATTATATTTGTATTTCAGGTGAACATTATACGACTATATCTTGATTTCATCAAGATGTGACATTTTTTTTTAGTCTAGCTTTATAGCTAAATGAGGTCTAGCTGATAATACATGTATTTGCAACTGGCTGAACTTAGAACTTGACTCAAAGAGTACATATTAGTGTGTTATGATTAAAGTGGAAAGATGTGTTTAGTGAATTCTATGGTAAATCAGTCCTTAGACTAGGAGTTGTGTTCATTATCAAAGACTTAGATGAAGGCAATATAGAACATATACTGTGAGAAGGGATGGATACTAAATTCAATTTTAGAAAAATGAAGAAAGATCTCAAATATTAGAAAATTGAGCTAAATCAAATTGGGTGAAATTTACAAGGAATAAGGAAGATCTTACACTTTTAGAAAAAGTAGCTTCCACAATTACAAAATAGAGGAGGACATGGCCAAAATATCAGTTTGAATATAAAAGATTTGTACATTATTAGTGGATTTCATGCGCTATATGAATTGGCTGTATAGTATGATAGTCAACAAAAGCTATAATGATCCTAGACTGCATTGTGTCATGTTTGTATTGAAAGAGGTGATGCTTTTGATATATTTTACCAAGTCAAACAACATCTAGTATGTTATGTTCAGTAGAAGGTATCACACTATAGTAAGAACATTTACAAACTGGAAAGTGACTCAAGGATGCTGTTCAGAATGGAGACCATGTAGGGGCGGCTAGGTGGCGTAGTGGATAAAGCACTGGCCTTGGAGTCAGGAGTACCTGGGTTTAAATCCGGTCTCAGACACTTAATAATTACCTAGCTGTGTGACCTTGGGCAAGCCTCTTAATCCCATTTGCTTGCAAAAAACCCTAAAAAACCCCAAAAGAAACAGAATGGAGACCATGCCTGGTCAGGACTTATTGAAAAACTAGAGCTGGTTGGAAAGCAAAATTAAACAGACATAGAGGACTTAGGATCCCTAGTTAACTTCAGGGCTTGGAGATGCACCATTCCACTGGCCATAGAAATTATCACATCTAGACTCTCTCAGTCAACTCAGGAATCCACAAAGGTCTTTTGAACCTTTCTAGTCTGACGATTGAAATCTGAAAGAGCAGGAAAGAAAGATTTGAGATTCAGAGCAAATTGATTTTTTTTGTTTCTTGTTTTTTGAAATATGACTCACCTAAGGTCACACAGCTAGGTAAGTATTGCTGTATTTTGCCATATATAATATACATCTTAATTTTAGGGCTAAATTTGAAAAAAAGCATTACATAAAGTTAATTGAACTCAAGTTTTATTCATCATGAATTTCAAGGACCTTCTGATCATAGTTTTTAGGTATCTTTTGGGCAAGACTGGTTCATGGGCACATGCTTAGTCCATTCTCTTTCATGAACCTGAAGTACCAGTTTTGCCCTTCTTTGAAGTTAGTCACTTCTTTTTCATCAGCACTTCTTGTGCTAAACCATCTTTGTAGACATAGTAATTCCCATTGCTCTTTGCTCTTCAGTCCATATCTTCAATTTCCTCTCTAATTCAGGCCATTTTGCTGACCTGCCTCTCATGGCCTTCTTCTGCCATGGAGTTTTCAGGAGGATTTCTGCTTCCCATAGCCAGTCTCTGATTGTTTTCTCAGGACCAACCTGAGGTTCAGCAGTATGATTTCCATTCACTTTTGCAAACTGAACCACTTTGAACTTGAATTCAGCACAGTATGAAAATATTTTCTGAGCCATTTCTGGGTAGAATGTGGCAAAATGTAACCTAATATACTAGTAACAAATACAAAATAATGAACACAAAGACAACAAGAGCAAAAAAAGCAGGAAATGAAAGTATAAAAATCTATAAGCATTGTAAAAGATGCTCTCAGTTTTTAGACCCAAAATTTCTTGAAAAGGGTATGTCTTATACATGGGGAAATATGGTATATAACTAGGGTTAAATTTGAACTCAAGTCCTGACTCCAGGACTGGTGATCTGTTTGCTGCACCATCCAGTTGCCCCTGAACACTGATTTTTTTTTTTTAAGCCTATACATGCCAACAAATTGGGACTAGTTCTCCTCACTCTGGCACTGAACCTTGAAAAGGAGGAGGCAGATTTTCATGTATTAAAAGAAAGTAATTAACAGGATATTAACCATGATAGAAGACTAGGTAATCTGATTTTTAATTAGAGAAAATATTAGAAACTTTCTAGGTTGGGAGGGGGGAGAGTAAACAGGTACAATTCTCTGAAATGATAAAAAAAAGGCATTGTACTTCTCAAGTATCTGTATTCAGTCAAAGAAACATGGAAAGGAACTGATTATTTAGTGTGCCATCAGTTTTCAGATAGGACATATGAGCTGCCTAAAATGTATAATGGTGAGAAAACTTGCATCTGATTGAGTTTCTGGTCAGGATTATCTATGTCCTTAGTTAAGGGACTCTAAGCAACAAGTAGAGGTGGTTCAACTTCCCAGACATGCAGGACTTGGTTCAAAAAATGCAAAAAAGTTCCCTAACCCCTCAATTTTCAAAACTGAATATTATTTTCTCATAAGACAGAAATTGCATTAGACCCAGAATTGAATAGAAAGGGATTTGTGCTAGAGTCAGAACTGAATCACAAGATAGAATTTGTATTTCAACCCAATTCCTACAATTCCCACAGTAGTCAGTCTACACTCCCTATCTAAGGTTCACAACACCTAAGCCTAGTCAAGTTGGGTTTCTGAACCTCCTGGTATTGTCCTTCCCAAATCAGAGCCTGAGTTTGGTTCAAATCTATAATAATTGAACCTAGCTCTAGCCTAGTGGAGAAAGCAGTTTCAGGGCCAGGAATAGCTGAAGAATGTTTAACAATTGGATCTTCAGGAAAAAAAAATGTATGTACAATATTTTAAAGTTTAATCTGCATTGTTATTACTTTCTTGAGTCTATACAATAATAAAAACAATAAATCAAACTCATTTGTAGCATCTGTCAAATTCTGAGAGTAAATGCTCTTATTGAAAATTTGACAATTGGCTATGGAGTTGATTAGTTCCAACTGTACACCCTTGAATCAAGGCACTGGGGTGGGGGTGGGGGTGATGAGGGGATGTGGACCAACCAGACTTCAGGAAAAAGGCCCACCCAAGACAAAATTGAACTTGGTGACAACCCAACACCTATGGATAAAGGAATAATCCCTGAACCCAAAACTAGTGGACCATGACCTCAGATGGAACCTACAGCAGAGAGAAGTCCTAGAACCCTGGGATAATAGGGAAACCCAGGCAGTGTCCTCTCAGAGTCCCTTCTTTGAGAACTAAAGACAAACAACAACAACCAAGAGGAGTATAATCTGGACTGTTATGCTCAGGACCTAGCAGCTCTTGCCCATACCATTTAGTTATGAAGTATGATTCAAATCAAGACCATGAAGAAATACTTGCTTTTGAGAGCTTCCCAGTATATTAAACCTGAAGAAGATAATGACCCCCAAACAAATCCAGGTATAGTTTCAGAGAAAAAAAACAATGCCCTGACCACAGGCCTGAAAGAGTATCTGAAGAAGATGGAACAAGAAATACAGAGTGGAAAAGGTGGGGAGGAAATAAAGACAAGGAAAACTGGTACCTTAGAACAGACAATGGAAAACTGGGCCAGACAAAATAATAACTCAATAATACCAATAAAAAGTTAACACAAGATAATATTGATATTTTGAGTATATAAAAAAATTAAAATTTCCTGCATAAAAATTTCAGGTAGTAAAAATTATGAGAGAAGCAGTTTAACTAGGAAAAAATTTGCAACAAGTTTTTTTGCTAAAGGTCTCATTTCTAAGGTATATAAAGAACTGATTCAAATTAAAAGATTATGTGGTATTTCTCAATAGAAAATTATTAAAGGATATCAACATGTAGTTTTTAAAGGAATAAATCCAAGTTATCAATAAGTCTATCAAAAATTGCCTAAATCACTGATAATTTAATGAGCAATACTATTAAAGTAGCTTAACAGATGGCAAAAAGGAAAGTAACAAATGTTGGAGGGATTGTGGGAAAATGAACTATTGGTAGAGCTATGAGTCAGCCCAGCAATTGCCAAACTCTACATACTTTTTGACCCAGCTATACTACCTCACCTAGCTAAACTATCTCTATACTCTAAAGAAATCAAAAAGAAGAGAAAAGAAAAATTGTTCAAAAAATAATTATGCACTTTTTTTATGGTAGACCAAAATTGGAAAGTAAGAGAGTATCTTTGTATTGGGAAATGACTAACAGACTGTAGTATATGAATAATGATGGAAAATTATTATTCCATAAGAATATTCCAATATTCCAATCTCAGAAGAAACTGGGAAGAGCTCAAAAACTTGTTATGTACCTTGCCGCTAACTAATCCATCACTCATAACCTAATGCTTGTCTCAGAGGAAAGTTGAAGAGGTGGGAGACAAAGATGACAAGCTCTTGGTTTATTTTACAGAATGCCAGAGCTTAAATATCCCTAGTCCTTCCTTTACTTCCAGTTCACATGTTATTCTCCAATTAGCAAATCAAACAAATGCTAGTGGACTGCAGGTGATAAAGTTTACTTCCTCAGGCTAGTAAGTCTCACACAATGCTCCAGGAAGTGCCAACACATAAGCAACAGATGAGAAGATCCGGAGAGCTGACCCAGGTGAGCAGACCATTGATGAACATGGGCAAGAGGATCTTTAAGTCATTCCCAGTCATGAAATGACCTTCCTGTGACCCTCAACAGTCTCTTACAAAAACTGATGTAGAATATAGTGAACAGAAGCAGGAGAACAAATTATATAATGATAGCAACTTTGAAAGATTTTAGATCTAGAACAATGCCATGAAACACCAGGAGCCCAAAAGAATAAAGGCAAAACATACTACTGATTTCCTGACAGAAAGGTAATAAACTTTTCAAAAAAGCAAACAATATTTTGTTCCCCCCCCCTCAATTACCTGGAAAACAATTTTTAAGATTTTTTAAAAAAAGTTTTGAGTTCCAAATTCAATTGTTCCCTCCCTTTTCTTCTCCCTCCCTAAAACACATGCAATCATGCAAACTTGTAAAACATTTCCATAGTAGTCATTTTGTGGAAGAAAATTCAAACAGAAAGACAAAGAAAGAAAAGAAAGGATGAAAGAAAGAAAGAAAGAAAGAAAGAAAGAAAGAAAGAAAGAAAGAAAGAAAGAAAGAAAGAAAGAAAGAAAGAAAGAAAGAAGGATAAAAATAGTATGCTTTAGTCTGGATTCAGATAGCATCAGTTCTTTCTCTGGAGGCAGATAGCATTTTTCATCAAGAATTCTTTGGGATTGTTTTAGATTATTATATTGCTGAGAACACCAAAGTCATTCATAGATCTTTATTATACAATAGTACTTTTTTGTGTGTACAATGTTCTCCTGGTTCTATTCACTTTGTTTAGTAAAGTGATGAACTTAAAATGAAGAAAAAGTAAAAATATCAGGCATGACTAATGTTGGAACTTGTTTTTTTAAAACTAGGTAGATAATTATTGAAGAATTTGCTTTTAATTTTGCTTTTCTGTTTTTTTTATCAGTGGGGGAAGGGTAATAGGAGCAGATGAAGAAAATTTGAAGAAATTTTTTTTTAAATGAAAGAATTAGATGTATTTAACCTGGAGGGAAAAAGGACTTAAAATTTGGTGGGGTATGAAGTATCTCATTAGCTACATTTTGTTCTGCAGAGCTACAAGCAATAGGGTAGAAACCTGAGAGACATATTTTTGATTTGAACTTATGAGCAATTCTTTCAGGTTTCACTATCCTACTCCATGTATATGCTTTTTCATCTTGACCTGTTTCTAGAGTAAACAGAGCTTTTTATTCACTCTCAGGGTTCTAGAGTCATATTAAAGGGCAGGGTTCTCTAATGTCATAGGTTCCAGATCCCATTTTATGTGTTCTCTTCATGATTTCATATTAAACAGACAGATTTAAATGGTTTTTAGAAAAGGGTATTTACTAAGTTGATACTTGATAAAAAGAAGTCATTCTTTGCCTCATTTCTTACCACTTCATCACTTCATCATTGAGACTGAGTGGTATCAACTTTTATATCTCAGGAGATCAAGAAGTTAGCAACTATTTGAACCTTAGTCTACTGTATCAATTAACTCTTTTTTTTTGGTAAGGGAATGTGGTTAAATGACTTACCCAAGGTTACACAGCTAAGTAAGTATCAAGTGTATGGGACCAGATTTGAAACCAGACCTCCTGACTCCAGGTATGGTGGTCTATCCACTGGGCCTCCTAGCTGTCTCTTATCATTAATATCTTGAGGATAGTTTCTTTGCTTTTCTAGGGGAAAAAAAAAAACAAGCCTAGATAGGAGGTATCTTTCAGTCTTACTGTTACAGGTGTCTACCAGATAAATAGTGAAAGTTGCTCCTACTATAGTTGTGAATTTTCCCTCTCATCCTGCTAGTCTATTTGATGAGAATAATTTTTTTCCTCTTTAAAAAAATTTATTTTATTTTTTCAATAAATGAAATCCATCTTTTCTTTCTTCTATTTCCTTTCTATTAAAAAAAAGTGTGAAAAGCAAAACACATGTAATAATTATGCACATTCGAAGAAAATAAATTTTTGCACTGGGTATGTATATCTACATTATATGTAGATATCTAAATGCAGATACAACTACACACACACAAACATGCACACAAATATCTCAATCTGAACCATGATTATATCACCTTTCTCTAGAGAGGTGGGTAACATGTTTCATCATGATTTCTCTGGAATCAAGATTGTTTAATTCATTGATCAGATTTAAGTATTTCTTATTTTTAAGTATTATTATTATTATTATTATTATAGTAAAAATATTCTTTTTTAGTTAGGCTCACCTCATTCTGAATCATTTTATACATGTCTTCCTAGTTTTCTCTGAAAACCCTTCAACATTTCTTACATTTAAAATGGATAGAATACATTACTAATCCCATAACATTGATATCCCATAAATTTTTAGCTCAATTTTTGAGCATCCTCTTAGCTCCCAATTCTTAGTTCTCCAATTTTGCCATTGATTCTTTGCTGCTATCAATATTTTTGAACATATAGGACTTATTCCTCTTTCTTTTATCTCTTTGAACTATAAACCTATTAATGATATCACTAGGTCAAATGATACACAATAATTGAGTAACTTTCTAAGCATAGTTTCAAATTGCATTAGAGGATGTTTGGGCTAGTTCAAGGTTCTAACAATAGTACTTTAATATATCTTTGCCCATAACTCCTCCAGCACTTTTATTTTCCTATTTTGTCAACTTTCTCAATATAACAAGTATGAGGCGAAACTTAAAAGTTGCCTTGGTTTAATTTCTCTAATTATTAGGGGTTTGGAGTACTTTTTTCATATGGTAATTGATAACTATGATTTCTTCCTTTGAAAACTGCCTATTCATGTCCTTTGATAATAATAACACTAATATCAATAATAATAACTAGTACTTTTAGTTTCTAGTCAGGCACTATACTTGGCACTTTACAAATATTGTCTCATTTGGTCCTTACAACAACTTCCATGATAGGTGTTTTTATATTCCCATTTACAGAGTGGGAAGCTAATGCAAAAAGATAAATGAATCAATGCATAGAGTACTTGTTTTGAAATCAGGAATATCTGAATCTATTAATCCAGGAATATGAGACATATAGAAAATTACTGCAAAGATTTCTACCCTTCACCCTTTAGCTGCCTATAACCATCTAATTTTTACTACATTTGATTTGTTTGCATTTATCCCTGATCTTATTGGAAAAGTTTACAATCCTTATCATATATAAAGCTAGTGTTAAACTTTTTTATAGATAATAAGGAAAGACTTATTTCTTCTCATGCTTTCTAGTTTTTTATTTTTAAAAAAATCATATGATTTTATGATACCTTAAAGACTATTTATGGGCCAAACACCAATGTATGTCTCAACTACGCAGTGCTAATGGTAATGATAGGGACAGGATCATAGAGAAATGGACTGAACACATTCATAGTGTTCTTAAGAGACCATCATCAATCAATGCAGAAGTTATTGACTGCTTACTTACCTCAAGTTGAAGTCAATCTGTTCCTAGCTGAAGTTCTAATTGAAGAAGAGAAGTCGAATGTCATAAGGCTCCTTTCAAGTGGCAAGCCTGGTGCTGATTCTATTCCAGCTGAGATTTAAAAAGTGTGTGTGTGTGTGTGTGTGTGTGTGTGTGTGTGTGTGTGTGTGTGCGCGTGTGTGGAGGAGGATCATCTAAAAGTTGACTGAAATTTTCCAGGTTATATGGCCAAGAATTCAAGGATGTCTCTATTGTCTATCTCTATAAAGGTAAAGGCAATAGATTGTCCTGTGACAATCACAGAGGTTTTTCTCTTTTAGTCATTGCTGGTAAGATTCTTGTCAGTCCTCAATAGACTGATTCTTCACCTGGAAGATGATCACTTCCTTGAGAGCCATTGTGGCTTTAGAAAGGGTTGTGGAACAGTCAATATAGTGTTTGCTGCCTGACAGCTCCAGGAAAAATACCATGAGTAGAAGAGAGGTCTGCACACCACATTTGTAGATCTGACTTTGATACTGTCAGTCACGAGGATTTATGGAAAATTATGTCAAAATTTGGTTGCCCAGAGAAGTTCATCAGTATTATACATCAATTTCATGACAGTATGCGTGCCTGGGTTTGGATAGTGGATGATGCTCTCAAGATTTCCCAGTCACCAAAGGAGTGAAAAAAGGATGAGTCCTTGCTCCCATGCTTTTAAGTATGATGTTCTCAGTCAAGTTATCAAACAACTTCATTGAGAACAGGCACAGCATCAAGGTCAGCTACTACACTGATGACAAATTCTTCAACTTGAAAAGACTTCAAGCCAAGACCGAAGTAGAGGGAGTGCTTGTTCATGATCTGTTTGCTGATGATTGTGAACTCAATGCAGCCTCTGGAGCTGAGATGCAGCAAAATATGGATCAATTCTCTGCTGCTTGTGCTGATTTTGATCTAACAACCTCAAGAAAACAGGTGCTCCATCAGCTAGTATGACACCATCCATTTGTGGAACCATCAAATAGAACAAATGGAGAAGTTTTGAGTACTATGGAATTGAATACTTGGCAGTGTTCTTTCCAGGGATGTATACATCGACAATGAGATTGATAGATACATTGCCAAGCTAGCTCAGTATTTGGGAGACTCCAAAAGAAAGTGTGGGAGAAGAGGTTATAGACTAACCACCAAACTGAAAGTTTACAGAGCTGTTGTGATTAACTCATTGCTGTATAGCTGTGAAACCTGGACAGTCTTCTAATGCCAAGTTAGGAAACTGAATTGCTCCCATTTAAATTGTCTTAGGAAGATTCTGAAGATCACGTGGCAGGAGAAGATACCAGACACTGAGGTCCTTTCTTGAGCTAAACTGCCAGGTATTCAAACATTACTACAGAGAGTGCAACTACGATGGGCTGATCATGTTGTTAGGATGCCAGAAATACACTTGCCAAAAAGACTATTGTATGGAGAACTCACACAGGGCAAATGCTCACAAGGGGGTCAGAGGAAATGAGACCAGGATGTGCTGAAGGAGAACTTTAGAACTGATTTTACAGGGGCGACTAGGTGATGCAGTGGATAAAGCACTGGCCCTGGAGTCAGGAGTACTTGGATTCAAATCTGGTCTCAGACACTTAATAATTACCTAGCTGAGTGGCCTTGGGCAAGCCACTTAACCCCATTTGCCTTGCAAAAACCTAAAAAAAAAAAAGAAAGAAAGAATTGATTTTACAGCAGGGGAGACACTGGCACAGGACTGTCTAGCTTGGTGGGCCCTTATCAGAGAGGCAGAATTGAAGCAGTTCAAAAGAACTGACATATGTAAGGTTAGAGTACCCACCCCATATGTTCATATGGACTCTTCGTGCTCAACCCGTGATAGAACATTCTGAGCTCATATTGGTGATTGGTCACAATTGGAAATTGTGTAATTTGTCTCAAACATAGTGATGTCACTTTGATCTTCTTTGATAACGAAGGACAAGAACCAACCAGTATTTTTCAGTAATTTTTAACAGTAACATGTATTGCATATTGTCAAAAGTTTTTCTTACTTTACTGATATAATTATATGATTTTTGTTTTTCTTGTCACTGATATGATCAATTATGTTGATGGTTTTCCTGATATTGGACCAATTCTTGTTGCAGATGGGATTTGGGGTAACCAATTAAAGATAGAATATCCCTCTATATGATTCAACCCTTTTCTCATCAGTGGGTTCCTCCTACATCCCCCCATTTTGTGTAGGGACCCAAAGCAGTCTTCATTTCCTCCTTGATCTGTCAGGTACTCTCCCCTCCTTGCCCCTCCCTGCTCTTTTCATCTCCCCTTTATGTGTTATCTTTTTTGATTTGAAAGTAAAATTCTTCCAGGCAATGACCTTTTTGTTTGCATTTGTATCACAGTTCTTAGCATGGTGCCTAGCACAAAGTAAATAAAGACAGACTGAAAGAAGGAATTCATGCTCCTTGGAATTTTAAAAACTGCTCAGGATTTTATTACAAATTATTATAAAATAAACAGGTTAAAACCCCTAGAAAATCAGTAAGCATTTTGAGGTTAGGCTAGGTAAAGTTTGAGTGAGAGTGAGGGAGGGGGGAGAGAGAGAGGGGAGGAGAGGAGAGGGGAGGAGAGAGGAGGAGAGGGGAGGAGAGGGGAGGGGGGAGAGAGATCCCTGGCCACAGGACATGGGGGCCCATGGTGAACCCCCAGGGTCTGGCATGGGAGCACATAGACTAGGAAGGAAAGAGAGATGCAGATATCCTTCAGGGTGGAAGATAGAGTTAAGAAGCAAGAAGGGTTGGCACTTCCTCATATACATTTCTGTAGTAGTCTGGACAAGGGGTGGTCTAGCACCTGGGCTGACCCAAGGTGTGTGACCTTTAAGTTCAACATGTTATTTCCTGTCACACCAGCATCAATGGGCAAGGTCAGGTAACTGGGAACCGGAAGCTGGGTGAAGGAGGAATGGGGAGACAGGATACAAACAAGCGGGGTCAAGGGGAGACAGGATACAATCAACAGGGGTCAGTTTAAATCTCAGGAGCAAATAGACTTCCACAATTAAGAAAATTTAACAGCATAAAAGATTACAGACTTTGTTTCTAATTATAAATTTTCTACATTCATAATTTTCTGTATAATTCTGATCATAGTGTAGATGCTGGCTACTTGGGTTCAGTTCTGCCTATGAGGAATCATTAATCAGGAAAGCATGGGTGGAAATAAAACAAAAATTTATTAAAAATGTTACAAGACATAGGAAGGGCTAGGGAGAGAGAGAGATATAAGAACAGCCAGGCAGTGTTGGCTGGTCTATTGTCAGAGAAGACCGAGGTGGTGGTGAACCAGGATCCAACCCAAGTTTTAGGTCTTGCCTCTCATTCCTTATACTGGACCCAGAATTAGGTAGAGGGTAAAGTCCAAGGAGATCAGGTTATAAATTTTACATTAAACAATGAATCAATGGTACATTAAGGGGTTGGGTCTCCATCCCAAACAGCTTTTAAGATTACAATTATAATTCTCTATTTCTAGTCATCTCAAGAGTAGGTGGTAGTCAAAAACATCTTCACTCAAGTTCTACATTCTCAATTCTCTTCATCTTTCCCCTGTATCAATAGTAAAAATATTTTTGTAATTTTTCTGTGATCTCCTTGATAACATTTTGTTAGAATATGTTTACAACATTTACAAATTTTGGTCTAATAGTTTACTTTCTCCGTTTTGACTTTCCATAGTTGTATCAAAATCACATTTGTATCATAGAAAAAATCATAGAAAAAAATTTTTTTTCACCAAAAGCAAGTTTTGGAATATTTGATTTAATAGTTCTTAAAATGTTTGAGAGAATTTGCTTACAAATTCATCTTGCCTTCAAATCCAGCCTCAGACACTTATTAGCTATGTGATTTTGGGCAATATACTAAACTTAAATTGCCTCAAAAAAGCCAAATAAACAACCAAAATATATTTCTTTCTGTTCCCCAGATCCTCCTCCCTCTTTGGGAGTTGATTTATCATTTGTTCAGTTTCTTTTCATTAGATTGTATTATTTTTCCTTTATTTCTTGTTCTCATTATCTAGAAATTTTCTATTTGTGTAAATATTCCTGTATTTTCTTTAGATTTCTGCTTTTATTGGTATCTGATATGAAAAATTAGTTTCTAATTTTTGGCTTTCTGTCTTCATTTAGCATATTCATGCTTTCATTTTTGATGCTTATAATTTTAAAGATTTAAAAAATTTATTTTGAATTTTACAATTTTTCCCCTAATCTCGCCTGTCTCTCCCTACCCCCCACAGAAGGCAGTCTGTTAGTCTTTACTTTGTTTCCATTGATCTAAGTTGAATGTGATGAGAGAGAAATCATATCCTTAAGGGAAAAAAAAATAAAGTATAAGAGATAGAGGCTTATAATTTTAAAAAGGTTTTATGCAAGTTCCTATATTATATATTAATTCAAAAATATTTTTTGATTTCAATTTTTTTAATCTTTATTTTGATTTTCAGAATTTTTATTTTGGTGCTTAATTAGATTTTAAAAATTTGTTGTTTTCCAGTTTTTTTTAGTTGAGCTTTCAGCTTACTGAATTTTTTTTTCTGATGAAAATGTTTAGAAGTTTAAGTTTTTCTCTAAGGATTATGTTAGCTGCCTCCTAAAATTTTTTATGTTCTCTCATAATTGTCATTATCTTAAGGAAATTATTTGTTGCTTCTAAGATTTGTTCTTTGATTTTTAGGATTAGTTTTTAATCAATTAAAATTTTTTTATTAGTCCTTCACTAAATATATTTTTTATTATATTGTGGTCTATCATATTTCTGCTTTTCTGCATTTGCTTGTGAGACTTTTATCCCTTCCTAGCCAGAACAAAACTTCTTCTGAAATCTCACTGTGATAAGGAAGAAACAGTACCTGGTTTCTGGTTTACCAAAACCTGTTTTCTCATTTTGAAACTTCCTTAATCTAAAACATCCAACTACTCCTAAGTCCCTCTTAACCTGAAATATCCCTCTATATGACTCAACCCTTTTCTCATCAGTGGGTTCCTCCTACAGCCTCCATTTTGTGTAGGGATCCAGAGCAGTCTTCATTTGCCTCTAGATCTGTCAGGTGCTCTCCCCTCCTTGACCCTCCCTGCTCTTTTCATCTCCCTTTTGTCTGTTATCTTTCTTGATTTGAATGTAAAATCCTTCAGAGCAGTGACCTTTTTATTTGTATTTGTATCACAGCTCCTAGTAAGGTATGCATAGTAATTGCTTAATTAATGTTTCCTTCCTTCTTTCTTTCTGATTTTTTAAAGAGTCTATGCAAAACTGAGAAATCTATATACTCCTATTTCATTCAGTAATGACCAGAAGTCTTTCATTCGACTATTCAAAAATTTCATTCAATTTCTTAACTTTTTCTTGTTTATTTTTGGGTTTGATTTATCTAGGTTTGAAGAGCCTCTGGTTATTAATCACTCACTCACTCAATTAATTATTTATCTATCTAGGTATCCATTCATTTATAATGGTACTATTTTTCCCTGTAACTCATTTAACTTTTCCTGTATTTAGATGCTATGTCATGCAGTCTATATCTATTTACTATTACTATTAATTCATTGTATATTATATCTTGCCTCATTTAACTTTTAAAATTAGGTCTACTTTTGCTCCTGACTTGTGTGGTAGTTAGGTGGTGCAGTACCTAGAGTATTGGGCCTGGAATCAGGAAAATGCATATTCCTGAGTTCAAATCTTACCTTAGGCACTTAACTAACTTTGTGACCCTGGGCAAATCACTTAATGCTGAAGGAAATGGCAAACCACTCCAGGATCTTTACTCAGAAAATCCCAAATGGGATCACAAAGAATCAGACATGACACAGTAACAACAATAACTTTCCTGAAATTATGATTCTCTTGGTAGCTTTAGCATATAGTACAATTGCTAGAATGTTATAAATGCTGTTCACTCTCCATTCTGTTTTTCAGAATGATGATGGAGAGAGGAAGGAGATAAGAAGAGAGGGAGGAAAGAAGGGAAAGAATGAGAGGAGAAGAAAGGTGGAGAAGATTCTTTTGTAATTAACTTTATACTTTTATGTATAGTTATAGTATACTATATAACACTATAGATACTTCATTTTTCACTCTAAACCTTAACTTGGGCTCCAGAAGATAAATTTCAGAGGTCCATGAATTTAGATAGGAAAAGGTCACATTTTTATTTTCACTAATTGGCGTTTCCTTTAATTAAACAATCTTATGAGAAGCTTACCATGCTTCCAAAGGGGTCAGTCCACACAAGCAAAATTCTCAAAATAGTTTCAAACCCTTCAGGATGAAATTGATTGCAAGTGTGTCTGGTTGTCAAGCTCCATGTATCTATGTAATATGATTGCACCGTGCCAGTTGGCTGCTTCATATTTCTATTTGTTAGGGAGTCAGATTCAGTAACCTGAAGTATTTTTTTTTAAATGTGGTCTACAACATGCCCTGAATGGTTATTTGGAAATTCGCATTTATTGAATCTATAGCAGATTTAAAATTAAGTTTGTGGTACTATCTTGGTAAGAAATTGGTATGCATCAGTAAAGCGTATTGGTAAATTAAAATTTTTTCAAAAAAAGTCTCTATTGAACTAAAACTGTGTGCCATTATCCTTACATCTCTCACTATATAACAAATTATCTGAATTTAGGGAGGGGAAACTATCTGCCTAAGGCTACTGATAATTCAGGAAAAAGTAGGTAGGCAAACTGACATGTGATCTGATACCCTAAATTACTGAAATTTCCAAAGAACTACAAGTTGAAATAGAGAAAACTTCCAAGCTTATTTTGTTAAGGCAATGACAAAAATCTTATTAAAGTATTTAAGTTAATTAGCAATAACCCTAGTCAGATCATATCTTCCAACTTGAAGGGTGAATGGAAAAAAAAAGCTTTTAGCTTATATTCCATTTGACCATTCCTTTATATGACATATAAATTCAACAAACATCCATTAAGCACTTTGCACAAAAGTTGAGGCAGTTTGGCATAGCTTATATTGGGCTCACCTTAGAATCAGGAAACCTTGGTTTCAAGTTCTGCAGCTGATACATAAGGTCTGCACCTGATATATTAGGTCTGCATGACCTTAAGCAAAGCACTTAATGTCCCAGTACTTCAGGAAACCCTCAAGACTGTGATCTGAACCAGTGGATTGAGTTTCCATTTCAGGGGTGCTCTTTACTGATTAAATCTTGGTAGATTTTAAGGAGCTTCCAATGGGAGATAAGATATATGTATGAATATTGACAATATTAATTACTGTATTTCACCATATATAAGATATTCCCATGTATAAGACACACCTTAATTTTGGGACCTAAAATTTGAAAAAAAATGTATTACATAAAATCATTAAATTCAAGTTTTATTCATCATGAAATTCAAGGACCTTCTGCTCATAGCTTCAGGCATCTTTTGGGCAATCTGGTGCCTGGACACACAATTAGCCCATTTCATTTCATGAACCTGAAGCACCACTTGTGTCCTCCTTTGAAATCAGTAGCTTCTTTTTCACCATCAATTCTTCTTGCCTCCTGCTGAACCATCTTTGTGGACACAGGAATTCCCATGGCCCTTTGCTCTTCTATCTTTTCACTTCCCTCTAACTCAGTCTATTTTGTTGCTTTGCCTCTCATGACCTTCTTCTGCCAGGGATTTTTCCATAGGGCTTCTTTTTCCTGTAGCCAGTTTTGGATTGTTTTCTTATTTGGAGGAGGACCAAACTGATGTTCAGTAGGACGATTTCCTGTTGGGAGCCAGGGTCTCTAAGCTGTTTGACACAGTCACGTCAAAAAGACTCAGGGAAGTCACACTGCCTGATGGAACAACATTTCCTTCTTCAATATATATAGGGATTCCATGTATACCCATATTTATAGGTCTATTATTGATTGCAAAACTTACTCATCCTAATA